>NW_024386935.1:724436-906765 GCF_900408965.1 Simochromis diagramma | reverse complement strand
ATTCCCCCGTAGCCGGTTACCAAGATTACGTGAAGTACCCTCAGAAGGTCTGCTAGAAGATGTTAATGCAGCACTACGGACAATACCTACAACCACGATTACCGACACTAACAAGCTGATCTACAATACGGCAGCAGTGATCAGTGAGATGCTTGGCTACAAGTTGAACAGCTACAAGGGGCAGTACCCTCCATGGAGAAGGAGGCTAGAGGGCAAGATCAAAGTAGCATGGAGGGAGGTTAGCCAACTAACGGAGTTGCAAGAAGGTGCATAAGAAATACAGCAAGCTGTCCATACCTGAGGCCTTGGAAACTGCCACGCAAAGACTCACAGCCTTGGCCAGCCGCTTGAGGAGGTACACCAGAGAGATAGAAGGCAGGAGAATGAGCCAGCAAAGGTGTACTCTCAGTGGCAAGGGAACAATAAGAGAACAGCACCACCAAGGCTGGAGACGGAGCAATACTGGAAGAGCATATGGGAGAAGGACGCAACCCATAACGGCAATGCTCAGTGGCTAGTGGATCTGAGGGCAGACCACAGCGACCTCCCTGAACAGGGTCCAGTAACCATCACAGTGGCAGATATCCAAGAAAGGGTCTCCAGTATGAAGAGTTGGACAGCACCAGGGCCCGACATGGTTCACGCCTACTGGCTAAAGAAGCTGACTGCACTCCACGAGCGTCTGACAGCACAAATGAATCAGCTGCTAGTTAACGAGAGACACCCGGAATGGCTAACCGAAGGTCGGACGGTCCTGATCCCCAAGGACCCCAAGAAGGGACCGGTCCCCTCCAACTACCGACCAATAACCTGCCTCAGTACTACATGGAAGCTCCTGTCAGGCATCATATCGGCTAAGATGAACAGGCACATGGGTCAATACATGAGTGGGACACAGAAAGGAATTGGCAAGAATACCAGAGGCGCAAAACACCAGCTACTGGTAGACAGAACAGTCAGCCGAGACTGCAAGACCAGACTGACCAACCTGTGCACTGCCTGGATTGATTACAAGAAGGCCTATGACTCAATGCCCCACAGCTGGATACTGGAATGCCTAGAATTGTACAAGATCAATGGGACCCTAAGAGCCTTCATCAGGAACTCAATGGGGATGTGGCGTACAACACTAGAGGCCAACTCCAAGCCCATAGCACAAGTCACCATCAAGTGCGGGATCTACCAAGGAGATGCTCTGTCCCCACTGCTGTTCTGCATAGGCCTGAACCCCCTCAGTGAGATCATTAACAAGACTGGCTACGGATACCGACTACGGAACGGAGCAGTTGTCAGCCACCTCCTGTACATGGATGACATCAAGCTGTATGCCAAGAGTGAACGAGACATCGATTCACTGATCCACACTACCAGGCTATACAGCAATGACATTGGAATGTCGTTCGGACTGGAGAAGTGTAGTCGGATGGTAACAAAGAGAGGGAAGGTAGTCAGAACTGAGGGGATTGAACTACCAGAAGGCAACATTGCAGACATAGAGGACAGTTACAAGTACCTGGGGATCCCGCAGGCAAATGGGAACCATGAAGAGGCCGCTAGAAAAGCTGCAACCACCAAGTACCTGCAGAGGGTCAGGCAAGTCCTGAGGAGTCAGCTGAATGGTAAGAACAAGATCCGGGCCATCAACACCTACGCCCTGCCCGTGATCAGGTACCCTGCTGGGGTAATAGGCTGGCCAAAGGAGGAGATAGAAGCCACTGACATAAAGACAAGAAAGCTCCTGCATGGAGGGTTTCACCCCAAGTCCAGCACCCTGAGGCTGTACGCTAAGCGGAAGGAAGGGGGCCGGGGACTGGTGAGTGTCAGCACCACAGTCCAGGATGAGACAACGAACATCCAAGAATACATTGGGAAGATGGCCCCAACTGACCGAGTGCTCAGTGAATACCTCAGGCAGCAGAAACCCAAGAAAGAGGAGGGAGACGAGGAACCATCATGGAAGGACAGGCCCCTGCACGGTATGTACCACCGGCAGATAGAGGAGGTGGCTGATATCCAGAAATCCTACCAGTGGCTGGACAAAGCTGGACTGAAAGACAGCACAGAGGCACTAATCATGGCAGCACAAGAACAAGCTCTGAGCACAAGATCCATAGAGGCTGGGGTCTATCACACCAGGCAAGACCCCAGGTGCAGGCTGTGTAAAGATGCCCCAGAGACAATCCAGCACATAACAGCAGGGTGCAAGATGCTAGCAGGCAAGGCATACATGGAACGCCATAACCAAGTGGCCGGCATAGTGTACAGGAACATCTGTGCCGAGTATAACCTGGAAGTCCCGAGGTCAAAACGGGAGATGCCCCCAAGGGTGGTGGAGAATGACCGAACTAAGATCCTGTGGGACTTCCAGATACAGACGGACAAAATGGTGGTGGCTAACCAACCGGACATAGTGGTGGTAGACAAACAGAAGAAGACGGCCGTAGTGATCGATGTAGCGGTTCCGAATGACAGCAATATCAGGAAGAAGGAACACGAGAAGCTGGAGAAATACCAAGGGCTCAGAGAAGAGCTCGAGAGGATGTGGAGGGTGAAGGTAACGGTGGTCCCCGTGGTAATCGGAGCACTAGGTGCGGTGACTCCCAAGCTAGGCGAGTGGCTCCAGCAGATCCCGGGAATAACATCGGAGATCTCTGTCCAGAAGAGCGCAGTCCTGGGAACAGCTAAGATACTGCGCAGGACCCTCAAGCTCCCAGGCCTCTGGTAGAGGACCCGAGCTTGAAGGATAAACCGCCCGCAGGGGCGTGCTGGGTGTTTATATATATATATATATATATATATATATATATACACACATTATATATTTGTATTTAAGTATTGTTGGGTTGTTTCAAATGTTCAGTGACTGGCATACTATGGTGTGAATTGCAATGTTTAGTAGGTTATCATTGTGAATTTGCAAGTGTCACTATAAGTATATATACAATGATTCTGAAGTGAAATCTGATTTTACAGATTCCAGTTTGTTTTCAGTCTTGCCTAGTAGTACAAAGGTGTGTGCTTTTCAGATTTGATATTCATTTCAAATGTAAGGCACTTTTTTGTGAGCACTTTGATTTTGTTAAGGTTGATTTGACCATGTGACATGTATGTTTATTTACAAAATATTCTGTTTCTGCTTTTAATTCAAGTGAATAAACCTGAGTTGTAAAAACAAATTCATTTTGTCATTATTTTAATAATTAAATTAGTTTTCTGGTAATGAAAATTATGATTTAGTTGAACTCAAAATAATCATTTCAATGCGAAAGAAAATCCTGCTCAAATAAATGACATTGTATTGAGTTGAACCAACCAAAACCTTTCACATCATTTTAATGTACTTTTTTTCATTTTAGCAGTATTTAAAAAAAATTGTGTTCTACTGACTCAATTTAATTGAATTGTCATGATGTATGTAGATTAGGTTGGACCAAAATAGATGTATTATGTGGAAAACCTGCCATCAGTCAAATTGAGTTCATCCAATGACTAATTTTTATGACTGTATAACTGAGAGTTATAAAAAAGCAAACTTTGAGTCTTTCGGGGGGGGTTGTTGTTTTTTTTGTTTAACTATTCAGTACCAGTCAGTACATGCAGCCCTAGCCTTTGTGTCCCCTAGGCCACAGCACACTTCATCAGACTGTTCTTATACCCAAGACTTCTACAGAAACTGTCTATCGTCCACCTGTGCAGGCCTCTCCAAAACCTGTTTATTGTGCATCAGTGCATCCCTCCACAGGAACTAGTAAAGCTGGGCATACACTGTGCGATTTTTGGCCCATTTTGAGCCGATTTTTCAGTTGTGCGACCGTTTTGGTGATCGGTCCGATTCTGGCCTTCATCGTGCGTCGTGCATCGTGTAGCTTACGTGGGGTAACGAGAAGCGATTAACACCTCACAACCAGCTCCCGATCATCAATCGCTTGGTTGGGAGGATTTCAAACCTGTTTGAAATCCTCACGACCGTCGTGAGGGTGTCACCGCAGCTTCTCACACTGCACACGCGCAAACACATAAATGTCGGCGAAAAAGACGGAGTAGCACAGCAGTGCAGCGTGTGATCTGGACTAGAGATGGACCGATCCGATATTACGTATCGGTATCGGTCCGATACTGACCTAAATTACTGGATCGGATATCGGAGAAAAATAAAAAATGTAATCCGATCCATTAAATATCACGAAAGCACCTCACAAAACTTGCAACACGCAGTAACTCACCTCAGAACGTTAGCACGTCGGAGCAGTATGCATCACGTGATAGAGCGGCTGTGGCATGCGGGACCTGTAGTGGTCTGGATAGCATTTGGAGCTTCGCTAGCAACCCGGCATTTCATCTCCGACAAAGTTATCCCCGAGAGAAGTAAAGCAAGTGTGTAAGTCCATCTCTGAATGTTTGTAAAGCATTCCTACGTTAAGCTTAACAAGCGACTGCCTCTTCTTGCTACTACTTCAATCATGAAACTGCTTAATGATCAGCTGATCGGCTTTTCTGTCGCGAGTCCGTCTCTCTTGTTTGTTTTTGGCCCACTTTGCACCAGAAAGAGGAAACCAGCGGCTGAACAACAGCAGCACGTTTAAGCTTGATAAGCTGTTAGAATTTATTTAATATTACTTTCTACACCAGGATCTTTTTCTACGTAGCTGACGCTGGTAACTGTGCAGGGGCGGATCTAGCAAAGTTTAGCCAGGGGGGCCGATAGGGCATGAAAAGGGGGCACAAAGACATACTTTTCTTTCTTATTCTCATTTAAAATGTCTAGCTTTTAATAAATAATTATCTGACACCCAAAGTTTTAATTTGATGTAAAAGGAATAGAAGTCAATTACTGTATATAGTGACTATTAAGTCTAATATATATACCCTAGTAAGCTATAGTACTTTTTCCTTTGGGAAGGTACCATCTGTGCAGTCTGCAATTTTGTTGAAGAAAGATGTTGAATCTATTTAATATTTCTTGAAAAATAATTTATTTCTGTGCATTTTTTTTCACACTGCATCAAATTAAGGTTGATTACGTCGATTAAGCATCATGAGGTGGAGCGTGAGGGGTGGTTCCCTATTTTTTATTTATTTATTTATTTTTGTTGTTGCTGGGAGTTGGAACCCTATTAGTTAGGTTGCTTAATATTTACGCTAAGTACTCTTTAAAATACCAGAATAGGGAGGATGGTGTAGGTTTAAGTTTATTAGATTGATCAGTATTGCTGAACTATGAAATATTTTTTTTTGCATACAGGTATAACAGAATAGCTTTAGTGTAGTTGTTGTTTTAAACTTGAGTATGAACTTATACAAAATGCAGCAAGATATTTAAAAAAAACAGTTTTGTTGATTAAAAAACACTATATCGGATTCATATCGGTATCGGCAGATATCCAAATTTATGATATCGGTATCGGACATAAAAAAGTGGTATCGTGCCATCTCTAATCTGGACACAAGCGATGGAGGCACTTGTAGAACTTTGGAAAGCTCATCCGAGCCTTTTCGATGTGGCCTCACAAAATTATCACGACCACAACAACCGTGAAAATAGTTGGATTTACACTGCTGCTCAATCACAGCTGCCTGATCAATGTTTTTCATTAGCAATTTAGCAAAGTTGATGGTGGTGTGTGTGTCTGTGTGACTGAAAGACAGAGAGGGAGAGTGAGCGACAGATTTTCTGTTGTAACCTTCATTTTTATGGACGCACAGTGTGAGCACTCAGGTCGCAGCAGAGCATCGTGACCTACGAACTTCTAAGCCCTGCGAGTCAATCGTACAGTTTGAGCAGAAGCTGAATAACGCGACTGAAAAAAATCGCACAGTGTATGCCCAGTTTAAGACTAATAAGACCTGTTGCCATTTTTTTTTTAAATTTGGCATATCTCAGCCTTTTCTCCCTATTTCATTTCCTTAAGAACGTTTCTTGAAAGCCAACCTTCCATTGAGACCATTTCTGTTGACGCAAAAGGTAGATGGAGTTTTCTTCCTACTTTTTAAAGACGTGTTACGATTTATATTTTTTTATATTGTAATTTATGCTTAGAAACATATAATCATTTGTATGCTGCTAAGAATCATATCCTTATTAGGTCTGATAAGATTCTGTGTGCACTTGTGCACCATGAGATGAGAGGAAGCAGCCTCGATGTTATTTCCACTATAGCTTTAGAAACCAAACTGTTCTGTTCTGTTTCTTAAAGTGCAAGACATCACACCTTTAAATGTTCGTTTGAGACATGACCTATTGCAAGTTCCTGTTCTTATAATTTAGCGAGACGCTTACTTCTGCGTTTCTCACACACACAGTTTAAGTTCATTGAAAGGTCGTATGTCTATGTATGGTATAGCTGGAAACACACACACATACACACATACCAACACACACAGAATACAGACACGGATGTAGTTCAGATATCCCTGCTTAAGAATGTCACATGTATTTGTAATTGCATATTCATGAATGATTGCTTGCTGACAATAAAAAGGGCTGTAGCAAAGGAATCAGTCGAAGTTGGCTGAGTTCAGGTGAAGGAATCTTTTCCTAAACTTTGGCTGACTTCCCTCGCGAGCCACAAACACGGAGAGTGCCTTCTTGCCTTGTTTGTCGTGCAGTTATCGGTCTCGTGTTCCAGCGGGCTTTGTGCCTAGATAAACCCAACAACATGACTTTCACATACAGTCATTCTGTTGTAGATCATTTTTTTAGGCCTGCTGCCTTTTTTGTCATATACTTGTCCAGTTTCCATACAGTTTTATTAAAACACTACAGAGCATGCCAAGATATGTTATGGCACATTACATGCATTGCCTGGGAGACTCCATACAAAAATATATGAATGAAACTCTTTATATTTGTGCAGTATTTATTTACTCACAAAACACATTCTTTTTGTATCTGCCGGTGTGAAGTGTTTAGTCTTAATTTACTTAGTGTTTTATTTAACTCTGAAGTGTTATTAACTGACCCATGCTGGGGTTTTTACACTATAAAAGGAAGGATGATTAACTGATGTTTGCATTTTGTAATTCCATGAAGTGTTTTGCAAGTATTTGATGTTATTTTATAACTATAGCTATTAGTTTCATGCATCATTGGCACTAAAATGACTTATTGTATAACAGGTCACTTAACGACACTGTCAGGATCCTGGGTCTCCTGACCCAGCGTTTTTAGTTCTTTTGTGATTTTTGTATTTTGTCGAGTACTTGTGTGATTTATTTTATGGTTTCTAGTTTTGATCCCTTGCCCCTCATGTTTCCCTGTGCCCCCTCTGTTCTGTGTAAAGTCCGCGTTTCTTGGTCTGTGTCTTCGCATGTTTTGAGCTTCTTGTGTTTCAGGATTTCCCTCTGTGTATTATTTATCATCTCTAGTCTTTTGGTTCTTTGCCTTGTGGTTATGTCTCTGTGTTTCTTAGTTGCTGTCTCTACTGTATCAAGTTCGCGTCTCTGTGTTATACTTCCTGTTTTACTTTGAAGGTCTGTGTCTTATGTGAATGTGTCCTGCTTTGCTTCCTTGTCTCGTCAGTTCTGATTTCTCCCAGCTGTGCCCTCCTTCTGTGTCTCATTCCCCTTGTTACTTCCCAGTGTATTTAAACCCTGTGTTTCTCTGAGTCAGTGTCGTGTTGTCCCTCAAGCTGTGTCTTTCCTTGTGTGCCTCGCTGCAAAGTGTAAGTCTATATTTTCCCAGTTTAGTTTTATTTGCTTTTCCCCTGTCAGCAAATAAAGCTGAGTTTTTTTGAGTTCATCCCTCGAGTCTGAGTGCCTGCATCTTGGGTCCAACTCCTGCCTGCCACACAGCACTTCCTGACAGACACTTTAATTCACTATTCATTAGTTCACTATTAGTGCAAACTATATCTCTTGCTGACACATTTAGCTCAGACAGGAAACACACATATCACTGTTGAGGCTGCAGTGAGTGCAAAGGATGAAGTCCTCCTGAGAGCACAGAAAGAGAAAAATAAAAAAGAAGAGGGGAGCTTACAAGTTAATGTATACTATCTCTCTTAAAACATCTGTAAGAAACTGCTGCAGTTTTTGAGCCATGGGCCACGCCCTGTCTCAACAGGAGTGAGGTAGCAGCAGTGGAATAACACCTTCACACATTAGGGTTCAACACCCTCTCAAAACGTTTTTGTAAAAGCATGTATGCTCAGGGGAACTTGAGACCCAAGAGCTGAAAAGCAAAGAAGTCATGAGTGCAAATAATCTGCCAGATGATTCTCTTCCCCTACAGGAAGAATGCCTGCTTCTACTCCCAACCGCCGCAGCGTTTTGGGACCAAGGAAATCACACCCAATACCCTCATGGATTTTAAGTGAACTCCTGGTGGCAGTTTATGAATACAACTGCTCACCTGAATAATAAGACAAACTGCTATGTGTGTGCTCCTATGCCTCTGTCTCCACACACATCTAGACTGTGGCCATACAACATTACAGAGAACAAGACTGTTTGTCTATTGGCTATGACGGCCACCTTCTCAACACTTTTTTAAACCTCACAGGATTGGTCACCTGCCTGGCCAGTAACATGGACTGTTTGGAAGAGATGGAATTACTGGCCCGGCCTCAGGTGTCAGACCCACTGCCGGACATAATATTGCTAAAGAAGCCGGGCACAGCCCAGCTGCCTGTGTGTGTGTGATAAATAATGGATCACCAACAATAAGAGAAATGATACAACACCTATGCAAAACCATTTTCATGTTTTGCCTTCCAGAGAAGGAAACCAGGTGCATGGGTTGCCGTACAAACACGACCAGTGCCCACAAGTCAACCTCTAGGGCGAAGGAATGCCAGTTCAACTCATTGTATAGGATGACATTCAAAACTTCAGCCAAAAAGAGTGAGCGCTTGTTAAAGAACTGCACCCAGCTGAAAGGGAAAGACTGGAGCATCACCCCAATACATGCAGAAGGCGCAGTGCAGACGGACTGACTGCGCAGACGGATGTGCCGTACCAGTTCCTCATTTGGAGAGTCGGAGCGATGCTTGGTCAAAGCCTGTTTCCGTGGAATGGCCTGGGAGAGGAACGAGACCACGTGGAAATCAGCTGTTATGTGTTGTTGAGACACATAAACCTGACCAAGGCCCTAGGAAAAGCCCTTGGAGAAGAGCAGAAAGACATCAGAACAATGGTGTTGCAGAACAGTCTGACTTTGAAATTGATAACTACATCATAACAAGGAGTATGCTACATGACTGGAGCAGACATCTATGAAGAGTGTTAACCCCTGTACTTGTACTGTTGACATTACTTTGCCTGTTCACAGGTTGCATTTTACCATGTCTGAGATCAATGATAAATAAAATGATTGCTAACACATTACTAACTATATTCTGTTGCAGCAAAGTGATGTGGGTGACATGGCCGAAACGTGTTTAAAATGATGCATGCACTGAAAATGTTATGTCAGAGCTGGAAGCATATAACACTAAGTGCCTTGATTAATGGCAAACAGGGAGGAATGTAAGGATTGATATTTTTTATATTGTCATTTATGCTTAGAAATATATAATCATTTGTATGCTGCTAAGAATCATATCCTTATTAGGTCTGATAAGATTCTGTGTGCACTTGTGCACCATGAGATGAGAGGAAGCAGCCTCGATGTTATTTCCACTATAGCTTTAGAAACCAAACTGTTCTGTTCTGTTTCTTAAAGTGCAAGACATCACACCTTTAAATGTTCGTTTGAGACATGACCTATTGCAAGTTCCTGTTCTTATAATTTAGCGAGACGCTTACTTCTGCGTTTCTCACACACACAGTTTAAGTTCATTGAAAGGTCGTATGTCTATGTATGGTATAGCTGGAAACACACACACATACACACATACCAACACACACAGAATACAGACACTGATGTAGTTCAGATATCCCTGCTTAAGAATGTCACATGTATTTGTAATTGCATATTCATGAATGATTGCTTGCTGACAATAAAAAGGGCTGTAGCAAAGGAATCAGTCGAAGTTGGCTGAGTTCAGGTGAAGGAATCTTTTCCTAAACTTTGGCTGACTTCCCTCGCGAGCCACAAACACGGAGAGTGCCTTCTTGCCTTGTTTGTCGTGCAGTTATCGGTCTCGTGTTCCAGCGGGCTTTGTGCCTAGATAAACCCAACAACATGACTTTCACATACAGTCATTCTGTTGTAGATCATTTTTTTAGGCCTGCTGCCTTTTTTGTCATATACTTGTCCAGTTTCCATACATTTTTATTAAAACACTACAGAGCATGCCAAGATATGGCAAGTTCTTACTTATTGCTCTTTACGAATTACCTTGTTGGTGTAAGGTGAGAGCACAAATTGTTACACCTCACATTATGTCTGTCACACTGCCATTAGACAGGCTGCAGGGCCATCAGACAGTAGCTAGATTTCACTGATGTTTTGCCCCATTAAAGCTATCTTAAGGTGGTAAACAGCAATAGGAATGTCTTCCTACTTTTCCCTGCAAGCAGCCTTAAGATCCTTCTTTTCTCCATGCCTTATCCTTCCTTTGGAGCCAGAGCCAAAAGCTCTCTTTCTAAGCTTCTTGTCCAAGATCTCAGAGAGCTTCCCTCTTTTGTGATATCACTTGATTGTAACAGTACATTCTTGATAATTGATTCACATAAAGATGGGGAATAAGAGAAAGGCATTTCTATCTTTTATGACATCACTTCATGGTACCTCAGTTTTATTTATACAGCGCCAAATCACAACAACAGTCACCTCAAGGAGCTTTATATTGTAAGGTAGACCCTACAATAATACATAGAGAAAAAGCCAACAATCATATGAGTAAGCACTTTTGTTAGGTTTATATTGTTGGATTGTCATTTATGCTTAGAAACATATACTCATATATTCTTAGAATTATATAATAGGTTGCATATTGATAGGATGTCTGATCCTTAGCAGTCTGCAAAGACTGTGTGCCTCCCAGAGCACTCTGGCATAACCACACATCCTAAGGTCACGAGAGAGGTCGTACCTTCTATTATGGTATAGGATATATGGTATAGATTTATGGTACAGGAGGACACCTACTCTGTATCTGTTTAAGTATAAGAGCCCTGTGTTTAGGTGGACCGCTGGGCTCTTAGGACCAGCTTTGGGGAGTCGTTCACGAGGTCACATCTTGACATACAAACACACACACAGAGGGCTCGGTGGCGCCAGTGTCCGGCAGCCTCGCCTCTGTCAGTGCGCCCCAGGGCAGCTGTGGCTACAATGTAGCTTGCTATCGCCTGTGTGTGTGAATGACTGAATGTAGTGTAAAGCGCTTTGGGGTCCTTAAGGACTAGAAAAGCGCTATACAAATGCAGGCTATTTACATTTACCATTTACACACACATGTACACACATCCACACACACATGCATATCTACACGTACATACAGACTGGTACTCTTTGTTCATATGCATGCCTGTGTAAGACGTCATATGTTAATGAGACTATGCATATTCATGTAACCACAATAAAGAGCAGTGCTATGGGGGAGCTAACTGATAGTGTCAGTGACAGCGCTCGTCACAGTTCTCTCTCTCGTGCACGAGCAACACAAAGAGCTCTGGCGACTTGCGTCTTGTTTTTGCCATTGTAGTAGAATTGTCTCTAAATGTTCCAGCAATAGGCCTGTGCTAGACAGACCTATCAACTTTAGTGACAGTGGGAAGGAAAAAGTCCCTTTAACAGGAAGAAACCTCCAGCAGAACCAGGCTTATTAATAATGCCCTTTGTTGTGTTGCAGTCTCTAGGATTCATTTTTACTTTAGGTTAGCTGGGATAAGTGATAGATGGAGGGAAACAAGAAAAAAACATGATTAAATAATATAGGCTATGGGACACATTTACTAAGCGGGATAAATTATTGTGATTCTGCAGTTGCAGGGTGATCTACTGACAATATGCTGTAATTTACATACAAAGATGCAGCCATTTCACTTCAAATGTTGAATTGTATGAGATGCCCAACAAAGACTTTGAAATCAATTTTTCAGATTTTCTTGCTACAATTTTACTTATCTCTGAATTTAATATTGCTGGGGGATTTTTATGGTGTTATTTTTGTGCCGCTGAAAAACTAGTTCATGCATTTATTACTTCCAGGCTGGACGACTGTAATTCATTATTATCAGGATGTCCAAAAAACTCACTGAAAAGCCTTCAGCTAATCCAAAATGCTGCAGCAAGAGTCCTGACAGGGACTAGAAAGAGAGAGCATATTTCTCCTGTTTTGGCTTCCCTTCATTGGCTTCCTGTTAAATCCAGAATTGAATTCAAAATCCTGCTCCTCACATACAAGGTCTTAAATAATCAGGCCCCATCTTATCTTAATGACCTTGTAGTACCATATCACCCTATTAGAGCACTTCGCTCTCGCTCTGCAGGCCTACTTGTTGTTCCTAGAGTATTTAAAAGTAGAATGGGAGGGAGAGCCTTCAGTTTTCAGGCCCCTCTTCTGTGGAACCAGCTTCCAGTTTGGATTTGGGACTGGAAGACAGACACTATCTCTACTTTTAAGATTAGGCTTAAAACTTTCCTTTTTGCTAAAGCATATAGTTAGGGCTGGACCAGGTGACCCTGAATCCTCCCTTAGTTATGCTGCAATAGACATAGGCTGCCGGGGGATTCCCATGATGCATTGAGTTTTTCCCTTCCAGTCACCTTTCTCACTCACTATGTGTTAATAGACCTCTCTGCATTGAATCATATCTGTTATTAACCTCTGTCTCTCTTCCACAGCATGTCTTTATTCTGTCTTCCTTCTCTCACCCCAACCGGTCGCAGCAGATGGCCGCCCCTCCCTGAGCCTGGTTCTGCCGGAGGTTTCTTCCTGTTAAAAGGGAGTTTTTCCTTCCCACTGTCGCCAAAGTGCTTGCTCATAGGGGGTCATATGATTGTTGGGTTTTTCTCTGTATCTATGAAGCGCCTTGAGGCGACTTTTGTTGTGATTTAGCGCGATATAAATAAAATAAAATTTTAAAAAAAAACTTTTCTGAGTGCACGTTAAAAAAAAAAACAATTGCATGGGGAAAGTGTTGCATTTTGAGGAGACATTTATTTTGAACAAAGAAAAGCTAAATTTGAGTGAACAAAATTCATTGCTGCGTGAAAAAAATGTATTTCAGTGTTTGCTATTATCCACACGCACACACACAATAGCAGCCCCTCTCACTCAGTTTTTGCATTTGCGCTTGCTTGCAATGTGTTGCTTGCGCTCTCAACATTTCTGTCCGTGCGCATTCAACTCTTTCTGTACACAGTTATATTTGTGCCACAAAACCAGCCAATCACGGACTTGGAAGCAAAAAAAATCTGATTGGCTGTTCTGGTCTCCAATCAGATCGAAATGACGAAATGCAATATCCCAGAATCCATTTCGTCCAAAACTCAAACGAGGAACACAGAGTGGCGGAGTTCGAAATATTACCCTTTCTGGGTCACAAAATAAACTTTTAGGATATTTTCATGCGAGAATGGTGCTGTGTAAACTTCAAATATCTGCTTGATTCATCAAGACATCACATATTTGCATAAGTGCTCTAATGTTTTTGGAGATGCCTGTTACCCACCAGCTGACCGGGTGGTCAGCTGGTGGGTAACAGCTGAAATGACAAAAAAAATCGGCCAACTACACCACCAGGTGCAGGCGTGGATGAAGCTGCTGCTGCTGCTGCAGGTGTGGATGAAGCTGCGGCTGGCTGGATGGGCTCCTCGGGCCCTCCAGTGAAAACAGTCCCAAAACCAGCGGGCACCGGGGCCCCTGGCACACACAGGGCTGAACCAGCAGGCACGTGGGCCTCTGGAAAACACAGAGCCGAACCAGTAAGCGTGCGGGCCTCTGGCAGGAACAAAACAAAACCAGCAGGCGCACAGGCCTCTGGCAAACAGAGCAGACTGCAGCTGCGCGGAGCACTGACTCTGCTCAGGCAGCGACAGCCAAGTGCAGTCCTTAGCTGGGTTCTTAGCCTCCAGGGGTCCAGAGTGGGCTGAGGGCTGACACTCAGCCTCTGGGGAGGCCCTGGAGGGGTGACGCGCCGACGGCGCAGTCATCGCTTTCTGTCTTTACGTCTTTACGGGGGAAAAACAAAATCTCCTGGATCACCTGTTGAGAGAAGAAGAATAGAAAACAAGCAAAAAAAAAACCCAAAGCAACATACTAAACACAACACCATCGCATTAATCTAGCTAAGTGTAAACAGCAGTAAATACTAAATATTCAATGTTGTTGTGCAGCACGCAGGACAGACAGCGCACAACGTGCTTTGAAGTAGCAGCCAAGAAAGGTGTAATTTAAGTCTACGAACAGTGAACACCCGTGTGCACACCTGTGTGGATCAGCGCGCTTGTATTCAAATGGTTTCCACATGTAATGGTCTGCAAGAGGATGTAGGGAGCCATAGCCCCGTCCCCCAGGGCATGAAGCAGGCATGGAGGAGATCCAGGCCCCAGACATCCAGAGGCC
Source organism: Simochromis diagramma (assembly GCF_900408965.1). NCBI lineage: Eukaryota > Metazoa > Chordata > Actinopteri > Cichliformes > Cichlidae > Simochromis > Simochromis diagramma. Next base: position 892,312 of record NW_024386935.1, on the reverse strand, counting down.
CCAGAGTGCGAGAGCCCAAGGAGGACCACTGGAGGGGCATCCGTGCCACCCTCATGGGAAGGGCTGAGGATCCCCAGACGAGGTGTCACTCAGTAGCCACCGAGCAGAAGCTAGAGGGGGCTGCACCGGCGTGCCCGCTGGCTCTGCCGGCAGCCAGCTGTGCCAGAGTGAACCGAGCCGCAGGCCCAGAGGCCGGAGGCCCGAGGGCCCCCCGCACCCCGGAGGAGGCCTGACCGAGCAACAGGCGCCAGGCCCCGCCAGGTAGCCACCAGGAGTGAGCCAGTACATAACTGAGTGCCCAGCCCCGGACACCAAGAACCACCAATGCACCGACCCCTGAGGGCATCAGTCACTGGCAGGGAGTGTGGTGAGGGGAGATAGGCCTTGGAGGGCCTGGGAGTTTCCAGAGAGGTGGAGTCTAAGACCCGACCTGACATATAGACACAGACAAACAGGCACACACAGACACAAACATGCATTCCCACCCTCATGCACACATATACAAACATTCAGCACTCACCCAACGTAAGGATTGACATAAATGGACATGTACACACAATCACACTCCCCAAACATACTCTATACCCCGGGTCCAGGTACCCTCGCCCCCAGACAAATGCGAACTTAAACGTGTGTTTACAGGAGTGTAAGTGTTAAAACAAAGAGTGGCCAAGCACTGTCTTTATTGTGGAAGTTTGTAGGGAAGATAATGAATGTGTAGAAATTGAATAGAGAATGAATGGTATTTCCTATGTTGGGTAATGTGCAACAGTGTCAAGTAATGGTGTATAAGGTATATGGCATGAAGTGCTGGTAGGTTCCTAAAGAAAACAGCAGCACTGTTCGTGGGATCACCATTTAAACCTTTACTGGGAACAAGCGAGCAGGAGTCCTTCAGCAAAGCGACTGATCAACAAACTCTGACGTGAAGAAAAGGAAAGTGGGGTGTGGATGGCCTCAGCCGGCAGCACAGGCCCTGGTGTGGTGCAGACGACTTCTGGTAGTAGCAGAGGTCCCAATAAATAGGCCAAAATTCAAAGCAGACATTCAACAAGGAAACATGCTGCTGCCATCTTGGTCACACATCACACTCACCTGATAATCAGGTGCACACTTGGAAAAACATTTGGACAAAATGGGGATGCTTACCATGTAACTGTGTGTTTCCTCTCTGTCCAGTGGTTGTGTTACATACAGATTGTCAGTCTGTCTGTTCATGGTGAAACTACCAACAGGAGGCAGATCAGATCCTGGACCAGTGATGCTGTAAAAGAGCTTCCTTGTTTTATCTTCATTGGAGCAGATCTGGAAAAAACACACAGGACTGAGTTAGATCACTCTCACTGTCTATGGTAAGAGTTAAACAATAAAGAGGCTGTGCACTTTAGAAACTCAAGACATTCCTGGTTATTTTGAAATGCAGTTTAGAAGGACTCTGTAATCTTGTGATCTCATATCAACAAGATTGCTAGATTCTCTAAACATTATAATAACTTATTTTAACTAATGTGACTTATTAGCTTAATCTTATTGTTAACCATTTCACATTCAGTTTAGATTTAGTTAATTTGAGTTTCAGTTTACAACAGTTGCCTCAAGACACTCCATGCTGCAGGATTAATACACTACAATATTAGAAAGACACAGCAACAATCAGCTGATCTTTATGAGGAAGCACTTGGTCACATTGGGTAGGGAAAAAAACAAAAAAACAAAAACCCCTTCCTTATAACTGGAAAAACATCCAAAAGAACCGGGCTTGAGGGGTCGGGATGTTTAAGGTAAAGAAAGGTCACAGAGAGATGGGACAAATTCTAGCATTTATAAGCTAAAATTAAAAGAGCAAAAAGGCTAATTATATGTAAGGGACAAATAAACTTTAAATTTGTCCCTTAGCTTTAATTTTGGCCTTTTTTACCTTTATTAATAGATACTGTAGGATTGACAGGAAAGAGGAACTTGAACCAGTGTCGGTCACTTTTCTTTCTGCCAGCAATGTACAGATTTTTACTTGTGTCTTTATATTTTTCTTACTTTAGTCTAAAATTAATAGTCAAGTAAAAATGTCTTAGTTATGACTAAAGACATCCAAGAAAATAGTGATGTGTCGGTTGCGAACGAAATGGCTCTCTGAGCCAACTCTTTGAAGTGAACGACGCGAGCCGGCTCCTTATTGGGAGCCGTGGATTTTTTGGGGGGTTTTTTTGTTTTGTTTTTCCTTTCTCTCACCCTCTCTCTCGCACTTTTTTTCCGCTTCACTCCACACGCCAGCCTTGTGCTTTGCGCTGGGAAGGGGGGGGAGGGGTGGTAGTTACACTCGCAGTAGCACAGGAACAGAGCTGGTGGGGGAGAGAGAGAGAAAGAGAGCCAGGGACAACGTCACTTTAGAAAGGTATAGGGCTTTGGAGCGTGATGTCACGGGGGTGGGCGTGGAAAGGATTTTGGCCCGATCCGCCATTTTGGGGGTCTAACCAAAGCGCAACCGAAAAAGGAGCGAAGGTTCATGGTTCGTATTTCTGTGTGGTCCGCTGCAGTGGTGGAGCGGGAGGGGGGTGGCTTACTGGGCTTACGCCCGGGTTGTTTTGTCAGAAGCCCGGGGTCTTTTGGGGTGTAATTTTTTCATAGTTAGATGCCTGGCTGACAACTGTATAAAACAAAAAGTACACACAATATTCGAAGCACATCATCCGTACTGTACAAATAATGTAAATATGACGGTGTATCACGAAAGATTGATATCAAACGGATCACTTGACCAATATTACGTTACTCGCTCTTCAAGTGAATCAACAAATGGCGAAATGAAAAGTAAGTAAAAGTAAAATTTTATTTATATAGCACATTTCTAGATAGAAATCACAAAGTGCTTTACAAGATATAACAGATTAAAAAAACAAAACAAGATACAAACAAAGTTAGCAAAAAGCAATTTTAAAAAGATGTGTTTTTAGCTGTTTTTTAAAAGTAATCAATGAATCAGCGGATCGTAAGTCCTGAGGAAGGGAATTCCACAGTCTGGCGGCCACAGTAGCAAAAGCTCTATCACCCCTAGTTTTCAGTCTCGTATACTGAGTGACAAGTAGGCCCTGACTACTCGACCTCAGAGACCTACTAGGGGCATAGGGCTGTAAAAGTTCAATAATATATGGTGGTGCTTGTTGTTGAAGAGCCTTAAAAGTTAAAACCAAAATCTTAAAATGGACTCTAAATTTGACAGGAAGCCAATGTAACTGCACAAGCAACGGTGTTATATGTGAAAATTTAGAAGCTTTCGTCAAAAGTCTTGCTGCAGCATTCTGAACGAAAAGCCGAACAACAACAATGCTGTTTCTTTAGAGAGTCTTAGCTTACATGTGTGTTTATTTCATATTTTCAGTTGTTTCCCTCCACGGCTAAATAAATCGGTTTCAGTAATGCACTGATATACAAGAATGGACATAAGGGGCTTCTTTCAAAGAAAAAACTCTGGTAGTATTTTATATATTATGCTTTGTATGTTGTTCAGTATATTTCTATGCAAAACAAGAGGAACTTCAATACACAGCAGTATATTCACAGTTGAAACCAGATATTTACATACACTTTATGGAAAACACAAGAACATTTTTTTACTGTACAACATCAATTTAGAGTAAACTTGTTTTGTTTTGGTTAAATAAATATTGAAATATCTTTTGAATTAGTTAAATGTCAGAATAAAGAGAGACAGAGCTGTCTATTTTTTATCACTTTCATCAAATTTAGGAGTACATGTACACTAAGTTTATTGTTAATTAATAAGAAAACTCCAGATTCCATTCTGAGCTGAAGAAGCTTCTGATAGGTTAGCAGAGTCCATGTGAGTAAACTGGTGGCACAGCTGTGGATGCATATAAGGCAAAACACAGAGCCTGTTTCTGTGACATGGGAAAATCAAGAGACATCAACCAAAACACCAGGATCAGAACTGTGGAGCTCCATAAGTGTGGCTCAGTTTTGAATACAATTTGGTGCCATTTGCAATTAAGAAATACAGATAGTTTCTCTCTTTACTCTTAAAGTTAACAAATATGTTTTTTATATTTATCAATCTAAAAAAAAATAAACATTTAGTCTGATTTGATGTTACAATTAAAAAAGTGTTTGTGTTTTGATCTGAAGAGTACATAAATATGTGGTTTCAACTGTATATTTGATGATTGTCAGCACAAAGAGGGAGAGAGAGGAACAGAGAGGGAGATGGAGAATGAGGACAGAACAGAGATGAACAAGAGCAGGTGAGACACACATGTTAGTCAAATGGTTGTTTACCAAAAGTATCACCGTATCATAGGTACTCGTGTATCTCGTACCTAGTGTTTCTTTTTAGGTTTGTTATTTTTCAAATTCTATATTTATTAAGTTATGCAGGCTTGTTTGCACAACAAGGCTAAATAATTATATAAACTTTTCTCAATCTAAATATTGGACTTTGGTAGAATTAAAAAATAAGTATAGTGCAGGTCTATGATGATTTTTAGTGCTACTATCATCTAGTTCTGATTCTGGTTCTGTCTTGGTTACTGTTGTAGTCCTGTTTTAATTCCGGATCAGTTCTTGGTCTGGTTGAATTGGGGTTTAGTCCTCGTGTCTTGATACAGCCCCGACTTTGTTCTGCCTTGCTGCTTAATTAAAAAACTAGTTTAAGGTGTCCTGTATATGTGATATATATTTTTCCCTATATGAAGTCATTCTTCTCCCCTGCATAAATTTCCTTGCGCTTTTACACAAGTCTTTACGGTAGCGCCTTTTCGCTTTATATCCCACATGATTGAAAGCCTAGACCCGCGCACACGTGCGCGTGCGAACAGTCACACGTGCACGCGCGCAAACAAATTGCAATGGAACAGCCCAATACATATGGAATCAGAACGATGCCACCTTGAAACGAAACCGAAAAATGGATTGAAACCGAAAAAAAATATTGTAACTGAAATAAATGTACTGAAAAATCTTGTATTGAAACCGAAAAAAAAAATTGATAGTGAAAAACAATTAATTGAAACTGTAATTTTTTTGTTTTCGCTTACAATTTTTTTTTTCGGTTTCAATCCATTTTTTTTCGGTTTCAAACCATTTTTCAGTTTCAAACCATTTTTCGGTTTCAATCCATTTTTCGGTTTCAAACCATTTTTCAGTTTCAATCTGCTGGCACTGTTTTGGCGTCCGGGGGCGCGCTGGGGGGGGGGCGGGGTTTCCGGCCCGCATGTATTTGCATATATTATAGAGGCCACTAGTGCTGACCAAGCTGCCATCTTTCTCTCTTCCCGTCTTTCAATGGCTGCTTCAATTTCAGCTTGAACCTCCAAACCGCAAGTAAGTAATCATTTTTTGTCATCTTTTCTTGCTGTCCCACTGGGCTGGACATTAGTTTAGTTTTTTTAGCTACATCTGGTGAAGTTGTGGTAAAATGCTGGTATTAGCCTATTCGTCGTAGCAAGCTAGCCTGAAGCTAATATTTGCTAAATTTAGGGACACCCGTGTCTCTTCAGGAGTTGGAGGCCGGTGTTCTAGGAGCGGATCTCAGGATCTCAACAGGCAGTGTTGGGCAGTAACATAATACATGCACCGGCGTTACGTATTTAAAATACAAAATATGAGTAAATGTATCCGTTACAATTACTGTTCAATAGGTGATATTGAGAATACAGTTAGTTTGTTGAAATAAATGGATTACATGGCGGTATTTACCTGTTTCATATGTTAGCCTATGGTCTCTCTATTTTTTGGTAATTCCACGCCGGTGGAAACCCAAACAAAACACACAATAAGAGCCTCTAAAAATTATTATACAAAAATGATTTAATATGAAGGCAAAAGCAGAGTGTTACAGGCATCGCCCTAAACAATGTAGCCTCATGGGCAGTGTAGTCCGTGCTGCAGGGAGAATGGACTGCCATACCCGTTATGTGTCTGTGAGCGAGGAGGGAGAAAAAGGAAAAGTACAGCTGTCACGGAGCAGAAACGGGAGCTGGAAGCATGTAAATATAATAATAACCACTAAAGCCAAAAAGAGTGCCTGACGAGCCCATCTGTAAGTAAGCTGTTAAGACTCGACTGTACACCGTGTTCGTGTTTTCCTCCGAAACAATAAGCAGCCTTTCAACGCCTCTCTCTGTCTCTCGCTAGCAAACTTGACCCAGACAACAAAGTAAAGCTAGTTTTCAGCTATGAGCCCGACACGAACCGGACGTATTAGCCAGAGGTCCCTTTACTACGGTTCGGAGCCGCTGACCTGTTTTATATACGCGCTGAATAGTTTTCTACACGAGATCGCTGCAGCCTTACCTAATGTCCACCTACTGTTACTCATTTATATTAAGATTTTAACATCTAGTTGGTGTTGGTGTGGAGAGTAGCCTTCAGTAATAGTAATAAAGCACACAGCAATAGCACATTCATGTAGTTGTAAAGTATTCAGAATACATTAATCTATAATCTTTGGTGGAATACATTTTAAAATTAACCTTCCCAACACTGTCAACAGGTTAGCACCTCATACCACAGTGCATCAAAGCAGTCTCATGAGCGCTGGGAAGGAGGAGCCCAGAGCCCAAAACAGACAGTGCAGGAGATGACAAGGTTAGTAATTGAATGGTGAAAATTATACTTTGTTATCTTGATTGGCAAAAGAAAAGTAAATACAAAATCTGCTTCTCACATATAGGGCATTTCCAAAACTTCAATTTCTTTCATTACAGCTGTCCTGTGCCAGAAGTTCTGTTGACCCACAGTGAGAGGCATCATTTCAGAAACACCAGGAAGACTGAAACTCATCGCCGGGATCAAGCAGGGCTCGTGATCTTCACCAGCAGCTCCCTCACAAGAAGGATAAACCCAGCATTTCATGAACACTGATGGAGACCTTTGCTTTGTGTAATGTTAGAAGTACTCAGATAATCCTCAGAGGGTCTGGACTTTTACATAATAGAATAGAATAGAATTCAACTTTGTTGTCATTGCACATGCACAGGTACAGGGCAACGAAATGCAGTTTGCATCCATCCAGAAGTGCTTTAGCCATGATATAGATATATTACAATATATATTAGCAATAGTATAGATATGTAAGTATATTACAGAAATGGGTCTATTATGGTATGTTACAATGTACACGGTATGAAGTATGTTGTGAATATTCTATAACTATAAGTATGTACAGGCTGTAGTGAGTACAAACTATGTACAGGCTATGAACAGGATATAAATATGAAAAACTATACAGAAATCTGAGATATACAGTTATACAGAAATGTGAACTATGCAAATTATAAACAGTTGTAGGATTAAAAATCATCATATGTACAGAATGATTATTTACACAGAACTATACAGTAGTGCAGTTAAGTAATAGCTATAAGCTATAGTAATAGCTTTAAGTCCTGTAGAAAGTTAAATATATGTTGTGCTCACTGGTTACTCTGGTATGAATGACTCTGAATTACTTTATGATAAATAACACACTATTGTCAAAAAACAGTGAAAGAATTCCAGATCACAAGTTTTTAGTTCAAATACAAGTAACAACCTTTGACTTTTAATCAGGTTTTATTTAATTGTGTCAGAGAAAACATCATGTGCTCTTCATGTAGCTGAGTACATTCAGTGTTTAAAACAGAAGTTGTGCAGGTCTGAGATCAGCAGTTTTCTGAAACACCAAACTGAGGTCTTGTTAATGCTGATGTATAGTGACACAGTTACATGAGTCATTAATCCTTTTGACTTTTTGTCTTTAAATTTATCAATAAAACAGCTGCAGCTTTCACTGACAGCACATGTGGTACTTTAACCTTTGTACTGTTTTCTTCAGTTAATTTTGGAGTTACTACAAAGATTGAAGATATAGGATCTGTCTGCTGTCACTGGGTGGTGCTGAGGTCTGAATCTGAGGACAGCTCCTGTAATCACAAACAGAACAGAATCATCACAAACTGAAATATAAAGTTTATCTCTCAAATCTGAAATACAGCTGATCCTTCTCCGGCCTCACACACTCAGGATCTGAAGTTGTTCAGTCCTACAGTTCTGCCGACAGCTGTTTATTTATTTATTTGTTTTAAAGGCCTTACTAACACATTTTCTAATATCATGTTTACCTTTGAGTTGTTGATGCTTTATAAATGGACATCTGCAAAGATGAGATGATGGAGCAGGTTTCAGTCGAGGTTCAGTCTGCTGCTGCATCCTGGTCACAACATACAGAGGTGTTATCAGCTCAGTATTGAACAAGAAATATTAACGTTTCAAATTATTTGTCCTAAAGGATGCAAGCTGTACAGAGTACTGAACATGTGACTTTGTGAACATAATTCATTAAAAATAATTTGGACAGCTTTTTAACCTGAATATTTGTAACAAACTCAGTAAAAAAAAAAAAAAAAAAAAGCTAAAAAAAATAATCAGGGGAAAAATGTAACATTTTAACTTAAGCTGACAAGCGGAAGTAGTTGGTTTCAGTACATAAGTATCGGGCTTTGCTATTTAATCCGTAGCTATTGACTAATGAGGGGAATTTAAAAGTTGGCTTTAATGTCCTTCCACATGTGGAAAGCGACAGAAAACATGCTGCTGTTTGCACATATTTAATAATCAGCTCTGCACAGGAGCTGAAGCAGAGTCCAGCCTGTTGCTCTTACAGTATAATACTCATAATAAAAGTACAGTAACCGTGGTTAGTGACTGAGCAGCAGCATTTCTCTTGATTTCTTTACTCAGGGTAAATTCATTCACCTGCACGGGGTAGCTAAACGAACTTTACAAAACATGTTTCCCCGACAGCCGAGTGCTCATTTTAGCTAGCTAGGTCCTTAGGTAGCTAGCTAAGGACCTAAATTACGGATTAGCTTACAAACACATTTAACTTACCAAAAATAATGCGGTGGGGCCTCAGGTCCTCCTGTCCGGTAGTCCAATTTACTGAAGAACACCTCAGGCTGTCACTTTGAAATAGTCGGTAATGTAAACGCTGGACCTCTCGGCATCTGCCATTCCCGAACAGACACGTGCGAGTTTGTCCGTGACCGCAGCCGCGTCGTCAGTGTTTTCTCCAGTCATTGGTCAGCATTATAATATATGCAAATACATGCGGGTCGGAATCCCCGCCCCCCAGCGCGCCCCCGTACGCCAAAACAGTGCCAGCAGAGTGAAACTGAAAAATGGTTTGAAACCGAAAAAAAAAAAAATTGTAAGCGAAAACAAAAAAATTACAGTTTCAATTAATTGTTTTTCACTATCAATTTTTTTTTCGGTTTCAATACAAGATTTTTCAGTACATTTATTTCAGTTACAATATTTTTTTTCGGTCTCAATCCATTTTTCGGTTTTGTTTCAAGGTGGCATCGTTCTGATTCCATACACAAGCAGTTTTCAAATCCTGAAGCTTCTGTGGGGCACTTCTATGAATTCTGAAAATGTATAGACAGAGCCGAAGCTCAGGTGGATTCTGGTCTCAGGGCTGGGCCATTCTAGCAGCTTTATTATCTTTCTCTGTTACCAACTGAGTCTTTCCTTGGCTTTGTGTTTGGGATCATTGTCTTACTGAAGCGACCATCTTGGTAGATGGCATGGTGAGTGGGCATACAGACCATGGCAGTTGAGTGCATTGCTTATTACTTTCTTTGAAACAATTGTAACTACTGCATCCATCCTGCAGGGGCCTGTCCTTCCATAATGGTTCCTACTCTTGCTCCTCTTTCTTGGGTTTCTGCTGCTTGAGTTATTCTCTAAGCACATCGTCAGTCATGGCCATCTTTTAAGCAATGGTTTAACTAGAGCCAGCTTGAAAGTCTGTTGTCCATCCATCATCTTCTCCTTATCCGAGGCCGGGTTGCAGGGGACGCAGCCTAAGCAGAGAAGCCCAGACCTCCCTCTCCCCGGCCACCTCCTCCAGCTTGTCCAGTGAACACCAAGGCGTTCCCAGACCAGCTGAGAGGTATAATCTCTCAAGCGTGTCCTGTCCCTCCTCCGAGTGGGACACGCCCGGAACACCTCACCCAGGAGGCATCCTTGTCAGATGCACGAACCACCTCATCTGGCTTCTTTCAATGTGGAAGAGCAGCGGCTCTACTCTGAGACCCTCCCGGATGACTAAACTTCTCCCCCTATCTCTAAGGGAGATTCCGGCCACCCTTCAGAGGAAGCTAATTTCCACCCCTTGTATCCGCAATCTCATTCTTTCGGTCACTACCCACAGCTCGTGACCATAGTTGAGGGTAGGGATGCAGGTCGACCAGTAAATTGAGAGCTTTGCTTTTACGCTCAGTTCTCTCTTTATCTTTTAGAGAGCTTGTCCATTCAGACACTGAGTCCGAATGGACCATGTTCAGCACCTCCATTGCCGAAGCTGCTACACTGAGCTGCAAACCGCAAGGTTGTTGGAGTCTGTCGTGATGGTAACCCCTGAACCAAATGGTGGACACCAGAGGTGAAGGGAGGCACCAGGCTAAAGAAGGAGTCCTATTGGGCTTGGTTAGCCTGTGGGACTCCGGAGGCAGCTGATAGGTATCGACAGGCCAAGCGGAATGCGGCTCGGGCAGTGGCTGAAGCAAAAACTCGGATGTGGGAGAAGTTTGGAGAGGCCATGGAAAAAGACTTTTGGTCTGGTATGACTAGCCGGTTATTAGCGATAGGTTCATCTCGGTTGTGGGCAAAAGACCTGCAACTGACAAATAAAGGCTATCTCACCTCTCATCTCATCTCATCATATTTAAGATTTTAGTATTAATTAATGGTAGGACTTGAGCCGTCTTGTAGGAATTGGGTCTGAAAGAAATGTTCATCCTTTACTAGAAGTGATTACCAAAGTTAACTCAGAAAGATCTCTTGGAAAAAATTGTCTAAATAAATATCAGTGGTATTAAAAGTAGCTGCACATAATTTTATGTTTGTGATTTGTTGGAGTATTTTTTTTCTTTAATGGCTAAAATTTTATTTGTGAAGAAATTCATGATGTCATTATTATATACCATCCACAGAATGGTTGGCTTAACAAAGCTCTGACATTTGACATATACATGTGAATCTGGCTGCGGTGCTGAAGAGAAACCTAGGATTGTTCTTATTTTCTTTAACCTCCTAAGACCCGAACTCTTCCACGGCATGCATTTTAATTTCCCTTTGATATTTGGGCTGGTTGGGACCTGATGAATTACCTGATTTTTTTTTACCATGACTTCATCCACAGCAAGGTCCTCTGGTTTCTGTCGATGTGAATTATAATTTTACAGAATTTACATTTACCCTTAGCCAGCAGTTTTAAATGTCCCTCAGTGTTGCCTCTTCATGTCCCTGGAAGGCACTTGACTATGATTGCTGGTGTCTCTAGCTTCACATGTCCCAGAACATCCATCTCCACTTTTCCAAGGCCAGGTTGAGGGGGGCAGCAGCCTAAGAAGAAAAGTCCTGACCACCCTCTTTCCGGCCACCTCCTCCAGCTTATCCGGGGTAACACCAAGGCATTCCCACGCCAGCTGAGAGATATAATTTCTCCAGCGTGTCATTGGTCTGTGCTGCAACATGCTTGGGACACCTCACCCAGGAGGCACCTAGGAACCATCATTGACAGATGCCTGAACTGACTCAACTGACTCCTTTCGATGTGGGGCAGTAGTGGCTGTACTCTGAGCCCGTTCCAGATGGCTGAACTCCTCACTCTATATCTAAGAGGCAGAGTCGAGCCATCCTTCGGAGAAAGATCATTTCTTCGATTTTCTTCTTTCGGGCCTACCCAAAGCTCATAACCATAGGTGAGGGTGTGGATGTAGATTGACCATTAAATTGAGAGCTTTGCTTTTATACTCAGCTCTCTTTTCATCATGATGGACTGGTACAGTGTCACTGCAGCCGCAGCACCAATCTTTGTTGATCTCCTGCTCCTCTTACTTGTGAACAAGAATTTAAATTAAAACTTAAACTCTTCCACTTGGGACAGTAAATTGTCCCTGACACAGAGTGGGCACTCCATTCTTTTCCGGCTGAGGACCATGGTCTCAGACTTGGAGATGCTGATTGTCATTCCTGCCGCTTCACATGGATGTGAACCACTCCAGTGTGAGCAGGAGTCTGCACAAGTAGAAGCCTTTTACAGCCTATTACAAGTGTTGTTATTGCTAAAGCAGGCCGATGACTAACTAAACATCTGAGCAGGAAAGTGCACGAGGGACAGGTAAAGAGGCCATGCTGCTAGCGGGTTTGCTATGAGCTAAGCTAAGCTAGCAAATCCCTAAAGACACACTGAGTGACTACTGTGAATGTAATTAGTGGCTGAATCACTCCATAAAATCATCATTCCATAAAAAACTCTGATTAAAAAAAACCCCTGAAAATCAAGTAGCAAATATTTATGTAATTCACATAGTTTTTGAGACGTCATTTTACTGGTTGTTTTCTAATGTCCTGTTTTGTGAGTGCCCCACTTCCCAATTTAAGACATCAGCCAAGTCCCCACAAAACTTAATCCAGACAGCTGATATGAGTTTCACACCCACACATCCACCAGTTAACCCTGGTCTAATACATTATAATTTGAATGACTGCAAAGTTAGAACACAGTTTGAAAAAAGATTCCCCTTCATGCAAAGGCATTGAAGCATTAAAGCAGTCAATGTCCAAAGAACAACTTTGAAATTATGGACAATCTCTACTGCATCTCTAGTACAAATGAACCAGCTGTGGATGAATGAGATGCCAGAAAGCCTGATCTCCCAAGGATCCCCAGATGGGACTATTCCCATTCAAGTACCAGCCAATAACTTATCTTAGCACAACATGGAAAGGCCTGTCGGATGTCAGAGGGGCAAGACACTAGCTCCCAGTAGATAGAGCAGTTGCTCAACACTGTAAGACCAGACTGACGAACTTGTGAACCACCTGGATTGTTTAAGTAGTGGGACTGAAAGATAGCACAGAAACGCTTCATCATCATAGCAAGACATGAACGAGTCCTAAGCAGAAGATTGATAGAGAGTGGGGGGCTACCACACCACTCAAGATCCCTGGTGCAGGCTGTGCAAAGAACCCCCTTGAGAGAATCCAACACATAGCAGCAGGATAAAAGATGCTAGCAGACTGGTATAGTATACAAGGTCAATTTGGGATACACCCTCTCCAAGATGATTGAGAATGACCAAGCTATGATCCTGTGTGACTCCCAGCTACAGACAGCTACAACTGGTGATGGCTAACTAACTGGACATAATAGTTTTTGATAAGGAGAGGAAGAAGGCTGTAGTGATACCAAGTAATGGTAAAGCACTTCAGAGGGTCATTATTATGGCCCAAAAAAACCATTGTCCATCCTCTTCCTTCCCTAAAGGACCTGTAGAGCACTCGCTATCTCAAGAGGGCACGCAGCATCCTACGGGACTGTACACACCCAGAATGTTTAAGCTGCTGCCGTCTGGCTAGAGATTCAGGCTGCTGAGGTCCCCGACAAACAGACTCAGGGACAGCTTTTGCAACAGGGCAATAGACCTAACCAATTCTAACAGCTGACCTGAGTGACTACCTCCCTAGACTTTTTGGGGGGCAATAACAATAATAAAAACAACGTACAATAAACATACGTTCTTTCTTTTTATTTATTAAGATAAGTTACTGTGTTGTGTTGTGTTGTGTTGTGTTGTGTTGTGCGCAGTGCCGACGTGGGACAGTTTCCAATTTCGTTGTGCTATTGTACTTGGTATGACTGTGCAGTGACAATAAAGAGTTATCTTATCTTATCTTCAATCCCTGTTTACATCCCAAATATGTTACTTTAAATAAGTATCAACTTTACATAAATGTGTATAGTGCTCGTATGCTGCTCTCACCTGAAACACAGCAAAACAGCAGTTCTGTGTTACTGATGGCTTCCATACAATAACCGGCCTGTGTTACTTTTTGTCATGTTTCAGCTGTGTGCAGGCAGAAAAAGGACCCAAACAGAAAACTCACAACAACAAAATTAAACTCAAAAAGCTGCTTTATTGTAGAATAGCATGGAAAAACTAAACTAAACTGGGACATGGATAAACTGACACACAGAGAAACACCGCCCTGAGGGAGACTACAACACTGACAAAGAGAAACACAGGGCTTAAATACACTGAGGGATAACAAGGGAATGAGACACAGAAGGAGAGCACAGCTGGGAGTAATCAGGCTGGACCAGACAAGGGAAGCAAAACTAGAAACACTGACATAAGACACGGACCTTCAAAGTAAAACAGGAAACACACTGACTGAACTCTAGACATGTGAACAGCAACTGAGGAGAAAGAACATAGGGACCTGAAACATGGGACAGAAAGGCACAGTAGACACAACGTGGACATAACAACGCCACAGGGAAAGAGTAAGACAAAACACAGAACACAGGACCTCATACAAAATAAAATAGGAAACATAATGAAACGCAGACATGACTACATGAACTTGACAGCATAAGAAGAGACATGAAACACATGAAGGGCAAGGGGGACTTAACAGGGGTTGAAAACACAAGGGGAAACTAATAACAAATGAACTTAGATAACCTAAAGAACTTAAACATACCATAAACATCAAAATAAACTAAAACTCAGAACGTGACACTTTTGTAAGGGATTACTTTGCCAGTTACTAATTTGTCTGAGCCAGTAGGTGGCAGTGGCCACCATTGCCACCTACTGGTGAAACTAAATATCACTTTAACACCACATCAGATGGGAGCAAACGAGCTTTTCACTCTATGCTATGAAGTAAACTATTGTCACAACAAAAGCAAAAAAGGTGATGGCAACATTAAAAGAACTTCAACAACAATTCTTAGACTTGTTTTTGATACTTAAAATACTCAGGGTGCCAGACATGTACAGAAGAAAACAACACCCCATCTCCCATAATTGTTTTGAGGATCCTGAAAGGCAGTATAGACCATCCATTCACGTAAACAATGGAATCTACAGTATAAATAATAAATATTGTCTTATTAGAATGATTACTCTAATACAGGAGAGAGAAAACCACAGACTGAATATTTAGCTCCATTCGTTCATATCAGAAGAGAGAAAGAGAAGACTGTGCTGTGAATTCATTAACATCTGTCAAAAATAGCCACTGCTTTCAAGGAGAAAAATAAAACAAGCAAGATTTTTCAGCTCTAAGCTATTCTCTTTTTTTAATAATTTCAAAAGAAATCTTTATCTTATTTAAAATAAATTAAATGCTGCATCTAGTACTATGCAAGCTTCTAGCTTTGCTTGACAATGTTTCGAATAAACCTGATGACATGACATTCCAGAAAGTCTACAACAAAAGATGAAGCAGACTGAGCCCAGAAATTGCTAAAAACTTGTGTTACTCTTAAAGTAAACACATCAGTCTTGTTAACAAATAGAGAATTTGTCATCACTCTTAAGTAATTAGTTTTTTGATATTTTGCTGAGTGCTTTATGAAGTTAATGGGTTCATCTAACATGTCTGCTTTGTCTTTAGATTGTGATTTGTTGTGTTGAGTTTTGGTCAGAAGACTATTGCTGGCTACTTTCCTTTTTGTGTTGTAATCCATTTGACAGGTATTTACCCATTTATTTTTGTAAGTAGAAGGTCTATATTCAGTTGCTGGAGTTGAATTGTATGTCTAGTTTAAGTAAGTTGGTATTTAAATATTAAAAATTCACATTTTTGGGCCAGGTGGGTGAGTTTGATGACTGTGCTGAAGTTTTAGTTGATAATTATGTTTGTTGATTTGGTTAATAATGAAAAGAGGTTGTGGAAGAAAGATGGATTGTCATTGCTGGGGCCACAAATGTTGACTAGCATGAATATTTTATTACTTAGGGATAAACTGATAATCTTATTGGATCACTGAGAGATGTATTACAAATTAATGTTTTTTTCACCTCCTTGCGGTTTACTATTATATGTTTGATATTATATCTTGTCAAACTTTGTACTTTAAGATTTCGGATTTCATAGTGAGCAAGTCAGTTTCTTGCAAGAAGTATATGTCTGCAATAAGATTAGACGGAATTGAACATGAATTATTGATGTACAATTTAAGTTATTTGGCGGTTAGGTGACCGTGGCGCTGGAGGTTGGGAAGCGCATCTGTAACCGGAAGGTTGCCTGTTCGATCCCCAGGCTCTCTGTCCTGGTCGTTGTGTCCGTGGGCAAGACATTTACCCTACCGCCTACTGGTGTTGGCCATAGAGGCCGATATATATATATAGCAGCCTCGCTTCTGTCAGTCTGCCCCAGGGCAGCTGTGGCTGCAACTGTAACTTGCTTCCACCAGTGTGTGAGAGTGAATGAATAATGGAATTGTAAGGTGCCTTGAAAAGCGCTATATAAATCCATTATTATTAGACTCCGATGACCCATCACAGCAAAAACAGAACAGAGCAGAACACCAAGATCTGTTTTGACTCCCATGATTCTGACCCATCCTTAATTTTCTCACAGTATAGTGCGACAGTTGATGAAAACAAAAAGAATGTTGAGGTGGTTAAGATGATAGTAACAGACGAAGATGAACCACAAACTCCAGCCTGGAACGCCATCTTCAAGATCGTCAGTGGTGATCCTGATGGACTTTTCACAGTAAAAACAAGAACTAACAAACAGGAAGGAATCCTTTCTACTGCAAAGGTACGAAGAAAATCAGGAATTCATTCATAATATTGGGAGATATTTATCATCAGTGATTAGTTGATGGAAGCATTTTCTGTGATTTGTTGGGACTTAATAAAAATCTGTGCCAACACCCTTATGATGTGTTTTTTTCTCCCTTCCTTCCAACCAGGAGCTGGACTTTGAGACGGCCAGCAAGCACACTCTGTTGATTTCAGTGGAGAATGAGATTCCTTTTGCTCCTGGTGTTTCTGTGGTCACTTCTACCGCCACAGTGGTGGTGAGTGTGAGAGATGTGAATGAAGCTCCAGTCTTTGATCCAAAGGAGAAGCTTGTGGTAAAACCAGAGGACCTTCCTGTGGATGAAGTTGTGGTGCAGTACACTGCTTCAGACCCAGACACTGCACGCAAGCAGAAAGTCACGTAAGTCAACTAGGAACTAACCCCCCCCAAACATCTTTTTACTTCAAACAACATTTGAAGTAAAAAGGTAAACAAAAAATGTGTCACCAACCTCATAAGCAAACATTACATTACTTTCAAAATATTGAAAAAAAACCCCACACTATAAAACACCCCTAGTATTAGTCAGAATTTGCTTTTTAGCACCCAACAAGCTGACAGACGGGCTTGAAAAGTTTAATTGTTTTCTTAATGTTTTCTTGATATCAGAGGAGAACGGCCAGACTGCTTTGAGCTCATAGGAAGCTAGCCTTGACTCAAACTACCACTAGAGATTCATATGTAGATATTAGGGGTGCAACGATACACAAAATTCACGGTTCGGTTCGGTTCGATACTTTGGTGTCACGGTTCGATATGTTTTCGATACAAAAAAATGTTCATGCCTTTTTAATTTGTCATTTATTAAAATTATAAATATATATTTTAACTCAAAGGTACAGTTTTTAAGTTTAATGTTGCTGAAACAACAAAATAATAAAAAAAATAAATCTATCTGATCGAGAAAACACTCATCTTTGGCCATTTCTCTTTATTACAGAGAAATGGCTCTTTCCAAAATAAAAGCTATACTATACGCTTCTTCTGGGCTCTATTCTCAGCAGCATATTAAACATATCAGGTCCCCATAAGGAGAATCATGTGCTAACGGCTGTCTAAATGAATCGGATAAAACATGCGTGTTTGTTGTTTTTGTCTGCTTCCACTTGTCTTTGCACTAGGATGATGTCAGCGTAAATACGCAGTCATATTCGTTGTGTTCCCACTAGTGCTGTCAGCGTTAATCTCGTTAAAATGACATTAACGCCATAACGCCGCAAATCTCCGTTAACAAGTTACCGCGGATCGCCCTGGACGGCGTTGACACGTTAACAACCTAACTGCGCTAACGCACTAGTTCCCACCAATTGAGCATTGCGTAGCACATCCGACATACTGTTTTACTTTTGTCCATGATGCGCTTACCATCAGGGTCATACTTCACATGAAAACCAAAATAGGTCCAAAGGCCAGATCTGAATGAGGGTGGGGGAGGTTCAATTTCGGGTAGCGTTGAGGCAGTTGCCATGTTTCAACGAGCTTAGCTTCTGTCTTGCTAGCTTGCGCTGCGCTCAGTGGATATGCACTCGACAGTGCAGCCTAGGCGGAGTAGTCGAACGCAGATCCACTGAGCGCTCAACACAGACAGCATCGTCAGAAGAAAAGTTGATAAAATAAATTAAAAATGTTGTGTTGTTCGATACATATGCGTACCGAACCGAAAGCACTGTATCGAACGGTTGAATATTGATACATGTATTGTTGCACCCCTTGTAGATTTGGATAACCATCATATGCAGAGCAGCATCTCTAAATGCACAGCACATTCAACCTTAAAGCAGATGGGTTACAGCAGTTAAAGATCAAACTGGGTGACTGGGTGATTTGTTAGCTAAGAATAGATAACTGAGGCTACAGTTTACACCACACCTGGACAAACAAAGATTGGAAGAATATTTTCTGGTCTGAAAGAGTTTTGTTTCTGTTGAAAGGAACAGAATTTGTCAGTAACATAAATTACACAGCCTGCTACATGTCCCTCCCTTCAGTGTACCTGCCTTCTTATTGATGCTTCCAGCAGGACCACAGACCATATCTCAAACTGGTTTCTTGAACAAGGCAGTGAGTTCACTGTACTCAAGTTGCTTCCACAGTCACGAGATTCAATCCAATGGCACGCTGTTGGGATGGAATGGGAGATTTGCATGATGGCTCCAGAGCTGACAAATCTGCATGATGATGTCATGTCAACGTAGACCAAAAACTTTGAAGAATGTTTTCAAGCACAACGGGGTCGAGCCCAAAACTTGCATTGTGCACCAGAGAGAGATAAACAGAATAAATTGGTTCTCTCATTTATGAAAACACTTGATGATAACAATAAGTGTACAATCTTAACAGTACAGAGTGTTGTTGATAGCTGATTGGTACTTCATAATCGTCACACAGACTAATTATAGATTTTAAATAACATTTGCGGAAGGGGCTCAGAGTAGAGCCGCTGCTGCTCCACATCGAAAGGAGCCAGCTGAGGTGGTTCGAGCATATGACAAGGATGCCTCCTGAGCGCCTCCTGGGTGAGGTGTTCCGGGCATGTCCCACCGGGAGGAGGCCCCGGGGCAGACACAGGACACGCTGGAGAGATTATGTCTCTCGGCTGGCCTGGGAACGCCTTGGTGTTCCCCCGGATAAGCTGGAGGAGGTTGCTGGGGAGTGGGAGGTCTGGGCTTCTCTGCTTAGGCTGCTGCCCCCGCGACCCGGCCCCGGATAAAGCGGATGAAGATGGATGGAAATAGCATTTGGTTTATATATTTTTCTGTGATGCAAAATAAATGTGGTGCCCAAATATTTCTGAAAAAGAACATTCTCTGGCTACCACATAGATGTACTGAAATCTCTACTAACCCCAAGTGAATATGAATGTTAGATAGAACACACTTGTTATACAAAAAATGTTTGAATGGGTAAATGTGGCATGTTATGTGCTAAGGTGGAGCAGAAAAGTGCTGTGTAAGAATCAATCCATCTACCAGATTTTGCACTGTCGCTGCAATTAAGTTCTCATTAATGACAATATAAGGAAAACTGAATTATGACAACACACAGTAGAATCATAAAATGATCTCTAATGATGAAAAGCATTTTACCTAAAAAGTAGAATTTGGAACCTATGTCAGCTGTGGTAGAGGCAGCGTACACCGTGTCTCGCAGAGCCAACACAAACAATTATTCACTCTCCCCCACACTATGGGCACGCAGGTCTTTGGACAGTGGGAGAAAGCTGCAATAGCCGGAGAGAACATGCAATGTCCACACAGACCCAGGACTCGGGACCTTCTTGCTGCGAGGCAACAGTGCTAACCACCATACCACCTCCCACAAACTGCCATAGTAGCAGAAACCCCTAAATAGTTTAAAATTACAGCTCAAAGTTAAGTTTTTTCAAGAAACTGGGTGCCACGGTTGCTATACCCTCAGAGTGAAACCATACTTCAGAACTGGTTTTACTAACATGGAAGGAAATGATTCCTTCCTTTTAGCACATAAAAACACTTTGTGGTGGTAAATATGACGATTTTGAAAAGATGGTGCAGAAAGCTGCACCTGGAGAAGGCCTTTGTGGGGTAGGCGCTTTTTCTCTTAGACTCACTAGACAAGGGAATCTTCCAGTAGCCTTTAGTTGAATCCAGTGTCGTCAAAATACGAGCAGTACCAAACTGGTCCAAGAGCTCATCAACCCAGGGTGTCATGGCCAAAAACCAAAAGCCACCAGGTCAGTGGGTGACCTGAACAACAGCACAAGAGTCCATGGTCACCAAGCCGACGAGACATGCTGGCTGCTTGTCTCCTGAACCTCCAGCTGAGGCAGACAATGGTACTGGGGCCACTGGTTGCTGGGCTTGACCTGTACGTCCAGCAGAAGTTGATGCAGGACCGGTATGGAGACCCCTGGCAAATCAGAGAGCTGAACAGGAGGCTGAGCTGGTAGCCGAGCTGAAGCCTGAGGGGAAACAGTCTGTTGGGACATAACTCCACACTCTGAGAGGGCAGGTGAAAAAACAGTCCTTAGTGCCCACAGCTTTTAAACAAGTGCCAATAAAGTGAACAGTCTTAATGATCACAGATCCTGAGCAAGGAGTCTTTGAGTTCTCAGAGTCTGAGTAAACAGTCTTAGAATCTTTAAAGCCAGAGTTCATTTTCTCAGGCCTAATGTGAGATAATTAGGTCACACGAACAACATTCGCATTGCTGCTAGTGAAAACGTCTTGATGCACTCTCAATCATCCAGGAAAGTAAATCTCCAAAAAGTTGATTCTGTTCATCTGGACGTAGCGTTTTGTGGGAGAAATGTTTGGTCACTCATCCAAGTGACTGGATGGTTGTTTCCATGCTTTCTGCTCAGGTGCATGTTCATGTTTTTCTTTTCCACATGCACCGTTTCAGATTCATGTTTATGCTCTAAAGTCACAGTTAATCATAGTTTATTCCCAGTTTAGATTTTTAGTTAGTTTATCTCAGTGCGCTTTTGCCTTTGTTTTTTCCGGCCTCCAATAATTTTTTTGGTAAATCAGATTCCTGCCTTCAGCATCTTAAATAAGCTCAAGGTCTGCTGCTGAAGCCCCGTGACGTTTATCTTCCTTCTGGTCCTGATGCCCCTGAAATAACTGAATTGCTTTCAGCTGCCCTGCCAGCCTCTCTTGTACTGTCCCTTGGGCCTGCTGAACCAAACCCCCTCTGCAGCAGAGCCACAGACCACACCTCCCTCATGATTTTTAATGACTCCTAATACTACTTTGGATTATCGTTATCAGTAAGGTCTTAAAAGCCATTATTAATATTATTATTATTTCTATTTTTTCTCTGTTTTTTATTTCTTTTTCTGAAGAAAAGCATTTTTTTTTACCCTTCAGCCGTAAAATCCTGATTAATAGGTGTGTCTACTAATGAGCTCAGGGGTAGCACTGGTAGGATACAGGAACCCTGTGACAGTTAATGTGTTTCATGAGGTTTTGCAAATTGAATTGACTGTTGTTGTGATTTATCACAATATAAATAATACTGAATACTGAATAAATGGCATTCTGCGCCTAACCTGTCACTGTGTATTTAGCCTAAGGAAAAAGTAAGTCTATGTCAAAAATCAAATAACACATTGCGCCACATTGTGAAACATGCTAATTGTAATCACCCCGCCTGCACAGTATTACCATCTTTTCTGTGACTGTCTTGTGCAGGTACAAAATGATTAATGACCCTGCAGGCTGGCTGAATGTGGACAAGGACACAGGCCTTATTAAAGTGAGAAGATTCATGGACAGAGAAGCTCCTTTTGTCACAAACAGCAGATACATCGCAAACATTGGTGCATGTGATGATGGTAGGTGGGAGTTCAGACTGCTGCACACTATTATCATCATTTGACTCCCATACACAATGACCACTGATATGATTTTATTAAATTACAAGTGTCTGAATAATTACACTGGTCAACAAGAGTTTTGCTTCTGGGATTCCTTCACCTTTACTTCAGGAACTTTCACTTGCTGAATAAGAATCTGAAAACTGTTTTTGTCTAACACATCCTGGTTTACAGTATGATGTTCCAAGTACTGAACAACGAAGATGAATGGACAGAAACAGCAGCGCGTTTCAGCATTTAGGAAATACGTTTTGTTTCAAGAAATATGTTCTGTCTTTAGAAATAAAGTGAAAAAAAAGTGAAGCTAAAATTAGGTTTGTCCTGAAATCTGTGAACTCATACTTGACATTGAGCTCAAAAGGAAACTGAGGCCAACTAAACGATCAGTTTGTGAAGCATTCATGCAACCAATATCAGGGAAAATTGAGTATGATGGGTGAATACTGTTGGTTCTCACAAAAAGAGAGATGTGCAGTACAAGCACAAAAAAGGTGCCTCAGACAGGTTTCAGCTGACTGACCTCATTTTATTTTGAGCTGAATTGAAAGAAATATATTTTAACACATCTGCGGTATTGTCATCTAATTCGCTTCCATAATAAAGACATTAAAACAGTTTTCATGAGAAATTATTAGAAATCAATACTTTCTGTTGATTATACTATTTTGATCTTCACAAGTATTGAAACGATGTGTATCTTTAAAAAAACAGAGGCTCAAGCTTAAATTGGATATCACATCTGAAATCAGTGTAAAAGCTGCAATAGCTGGTCTGAAGTTCCCAGTAGCAAAATAATAGTGATATGAAAGTGTGTTATTGCCCTGAAGTTTTTTTCTTCTCCTTAAACAAAATTCCAGTACAAACTGACGTCCCTTGGATGCTCATAGCTAATAACACTGTAGCCCTTAATTGCTCTGCCTTTATTTGTTTATGTTTAACAGCCAAATGTTAGTTATAAGAATCAGTCCAGAGCAAAGTTTTTGAGCAATAATACAGATTTTATTTAAATACATTTTGGTCTCCTGATGTGTTTGTTCTGTTACCAGATGCAGTCCCAGCTACAGGAACTGGTACTCTGATCATTCAGCTGGAAGATGTCAATGACAATGCTCCATTTATTGAAGAGCGTGAAAACACGGTGTGTCTTATTTCCAATAGCTCAAGAGTCGTTTTGTGTTGAACTTGTCTAATTGTGGTGCAGGATGGGTGTGTTTGTAAGATTTCCAACTACAGGATGGTCATCAGCATGAAGAAAAGCTTCACTGTGACTTTGTTTCCTCAGGTGTGCAACAAGGATCCAGCTCCTCAGCTGCTGTCAGTAACAGATAAAGACGGACCAGAATTTGGACCTCCCTACTCGGTGTCTTTACAGGGCATGTCAAAGACCAACTGGACCGCTAGGATGAACGACACCAGTATGTAAACTGCTAACATGTGACAAGTACAAACTTGTGCTGTCCAATAAGATGGCCAGAATTTGAAATATTTTGGTTCATAAATTTCACTGATATTTTATCAGCTGTGTTCTTTTGCGATAACAAAAATATTTCCTGTTGTGAACATCAGGGCTGCTTCCTTCCAAAGGCTAAAGTTTAGCTCATACATGATTCAGTTTTCATCACTGAGATTAGAGTGATTGGTGCTTGTGTGAGGAGAGTGAGTACTGCCAGAAAAGAAACCCTAACACAACATACTTAAAAGAAGGATTGGCTTTATTCAGATGTCTCATTTTCAAAAATATGTAAGAAAACAAATCCATCAACACAGAACTATAAAGCTACATTTCTGCTGTCTTGTTTATTTCAGGAACAGGGGTCATCTTAAATTTAGGCACTGAGCTGCCCAGTGGAGATTACAGTGTTATACTAAGAGTGGCAGACAAGCATGGCCTGGAGCAGGACAGCATCATCAAAGCTGAAGTTTGCCACTGCAAGGGCAAGGGAGCAGAGGCGACATGCACAGACCGTGCTATAGGTGGCAGCAACCTGCCCCTTATCCTCGGAATACTTGGAGCCATCCTGCTGCTCGGTGAGTCACACATCTGTAGTCTCAGGTCAGAGCATTTCTTTCCTTTCCCAGGTTTTGGTTGGTTACTGTGTGCTAAACTTTACGCTCTGTGTTCAGCACTGGTGCTGCTAATGCTGCTGTTTGCAAAACAGAGGAAAAAGGACAAAAAGAAGCCACTGCTGCTAGATGATAGTGTCAGGGACAACATCTATTACTATGATGAAGAAGGAGGTGGAGAGGATGATCAGGTAAATGGACACATTTACACGATTACACATTTACACAAGTACAAAGTAATCAAAGCTGCACACGCAGGAGCAGAAAACCTTGGAAAATATGTCACTGTGTTTATTGGAGTACTGGAGAATTCTGCCATTGCCGTTCCCAAGCCTGGATGAAAAAGGAGGGGAGTTGGGTGAAATGCCAAAAAGAAAAACGGAGAGTTTTAAAAGGCTGATTAAATTTGCTGTATTATTTCAGTGATTTGACCCAGGCCTTTTAGTGATAGAAAAGTATGAGTACACAACAGGCCTAAAGCAGTGAGTGGATGAAGAGTGTGGATTGCAGAAGTACAGCATAAAATATTCCATATAATAATGCATCATTAAATCACTTTCTATCAGGACTATGACTTGAGTGTTCTCCACCGTGGTCTGGACAACCGGCCTGAGGTGTTAAGAAGTAACGTGGTGCCAAACTTCATGCCTGCTCCTCAGTACCGGCCTCGGCCCACCAACCCAGAAGACATGAACAACTTCATTGAAGATGTGAGTGAGATTCTAAAGTACCTTGAAACTTACTCAAGCATGGTTACAAGATTTCACTTAAGTGGGCTCACCACCCACGGGAGGTACCATAGGGGTTAAGGTGCATTGTGTGTTGGATGGCTGTTATGTGTGCAGGCCCTGGCAGTCTGATCCCTGGCTGTTAAGACTGGCTCTGAGGACATGATGGAGTTGGTTGCGTGGTAAGAAAGGAGCCTGAGCAAGTGCATGAATTTAAAAGTTTAATCTGGTTCACAACTTGGAACCAGTGTCCTGGAAAACAGCTAGACTCTACTCTAGTCTGGAATTTCCCTTGGCAACATGGCAAGCAGTGACGGGTCCTGTTTCACCTTCCCACTGTCACCAGAGGCTTGTTCACAGGAGGTCATCTGATTATTGGGGTTTCTTTCTAATATTGTAGGATTAACTTGATAATTCCAAGTTTCTTGAGTACTACTGTTTTTGTTCTGATCATGAAATGCTGTACCAGCTCTTTATGCTCTAGAGTATTCCAGAATGCCTAAACAGCTTACATGTGCTTTGTCACACTTGGAGAAAGCATTTTGTGCCTTGTGGGCAGTTCTTTTCAAATGAAGGTTTTCTTGGGGGAACTGTGGCTCAGGAGGTAGAAGGGGTTGTCTAAAAGTCATAATCATGGCTGGCTTCCTGGCTCCAGTCTGCATTTTCAAAGGATCCTTGGGAAAGACACTGGACCCTGATGTATCCACTGTGAGTGTGTGAATGCTAGACAAGGCACTTTAGTACAGATAAGGTTTGTATGAATGTTTTTGTTATTGGGTGAATGAAACTAGGTTTCCCCCTGGCGAGGTGTTTAAGGCATCTCCTACCAGGAGGACGCCCTGGGCACCAGAGAGAATGAGCTGGAGATGGTGGCTGATGAGGGAAGTCTGGGCTTCTCTGCTAGCAGACGATAGAGGCATGGATGTAGATAGATGTGTACGTCAATTGTACGTCATGTCTGGGCTTTAATAACTTCCACATTCATTATTCTGTTATCTTTATCCAGGCTATGTAAGGTAACCAAAACAAGTTGTGTAAAATTTCTAGAAAAGTTATCTTTGCTCCTCCCTCAGAACCTGAAGGCTGCAGACAACGACCCAACAGCACCTTCTTATGACTCCCAGATGGTATTTGACCACGAGGGAGGTGGTTCTGATGCAGGAAGTCTCTCCTCTTTGAACTCTTCAAGTAGTGGAGACCAGAACTATGACTGCCTCAGTGAGTGGGGCCCTCGCTTCAAGAAACTGGCCAACATGTACGGAGGAGGAGAAGATGATGATATGCTGTAATCATACCACATGGCATGGCCTCATGTTTCATTCAAAGCAAGCCAGAAGGGACTTTCAACTACACATTAGTGTTTTGTCTTGTTTTTCATAGATATATATATATGCATTGTGGTTTGCCTTCTCACTGAAATGCCATTATCAGTTATCGGCCACTGCTGAGAAGCCAAAGGATGAGCGCTTTTGTTTTGTTGTTTTTGAATTTCCTGTTTTGATTGCATTAGGCTCTGTATGCCTTTTTTACATCCCTGTTTGACCTGCAGGCTGAACACATAAATACTTTGGTAGTTTTCTGTTGAATGAGTGCTGGAGCCATGTGCTGCCTTTTTCATAGGGTTTGTGTTTCTGGTCTCTATCTGTTTAATAAGTACTCTTGTGTATTTTCATTTTTTCATTTGAACACAATAACACACTTTAGTTCCTGATCAGCCATTATATATATCCGTGTGTGTCATTTCCTGTTTAGGTCAATTATGTTTGTTTGGGCAGTCATTTGGTAAGTTTGCAGTTCTTTGCCTGAGTTTAGTTTTGTTTCTCTGACCTCTTTTATGAGCTCAACATTTATTACTTTTGTAAATATAATTTTTGGGTTAAATAAATGGAAACCCTATTTTTCTGATAATTCCTGTGACTCCTCTCGTCCATCACAGACAGTAATCTAACCTTTGATAAACAGATTAATGCTGTAATCAAGACCCGTTTCCTTCACCTCTGGCTACTCGCAAAAGTGAAGCAATTCCTCTGTTTTAGAGACTCTGAGAGAGCTATCCATGCTTTCATTTCATCTCACCTCAACTTTTGTAATAGTCTTTACTCAGGTGTCAGTCTGTCATCAGTTAGCTGCCTGCAGCTGGTCCAAAAAGCTGCAGCATGGTTACGAACTGGCACGACTACATGGCATATCTCACATACTAGCATCCTTACACTGGCTGCCAGTTAGTTTTTGAATTGATTTTAAGATTTTATTATTCGTTTTTAAGGCGTTGCACGTGTTAGCACCCTCATAACTTTATGATCTTTTAAATTGGTACACTCCTGCAAGATCACTGAGGCCTGCAGATCAAATGCTCCTGGCTGTCCTGAGGTCCAGATTAAAGCACAGAGGCCTTTGCTGTGACTGCTCCTAAATTGTGTAACAAAGTGTCCCTTCATGTCAGGGCCTCCTCAACATTAGACACTTTCAAAACGCATCTGAAAACCCACTTTTATTCCTTGGTTTTAAATCAGAATGATTTTGTACTACTTTTGTCTTGTTTCTTACTCAAATCTTCTCATTTCATGCTTCTTTTTTCTTAGTTTTTTGTCGTGTATTTATAGAGATAAAAATCTTTTTTGATTATCTTAAATGTTGTTCAACAGTTGTTTTAAATGTGCTATAAAAATAAATTTGACTTTAACTTTAATACGACTGGATTTGTGTGGTCTCTAATTTCGTATGAGCCTGGTTCTGTCGGAGGTTTCTTCCTGTTAAAAGGGAGTTTTTCCTTCCCACTGTCGCCAAAGTGCTTGCTCATAGGGGGTCATATGATTGTTGGGTTTTTCTCTGTATCATGAAGCGCCTTGAGGCGACTTTTGTTGTGTTTTGGCGCTATATAAATAAAATTGAATTGAATTGAATTTGAATGGAGTTCTCGCCGACACAAAGTATAGGTTTTCATTTTGTGAATAACTTGAAAATCTTAGCTCAAGCAGCTGCAAAACCGATTTCCCCAGCATGGAGATGCTGGATTGTATAAGGCAAAACCATAAATATGTGTGTCTGAATCTTCTATCAAGAGTTACAGCTATCTCTATGAAGTTGTACAAAAACGCTTTCTTTCGCCAAAGACAGTGCGTTTCTCACTATTGCATGCATTTGAAACAAAGTATACGTTTTCATCTTGTGAATAACTTGAAAATCTTAGCTCACACAGCTGCAAAACCTGTTTGCACAACAGCGGGATGTTGAATTCTATAAGATAAAGCCATAAATATGTGTAAACTTCAAATATCTGAGCCGACCGACACATCGTCTTCAAACCCCCGCGGTCTTTTGCTACTCAGGTTAAACATGATATATAAGTCACTTTGATAACTTAAAAATTTTATTGTTTGGCTTTTTCAGTGTTTTATTTGTTCGTGAGTAAATCGGTTTGGCTGAGATTAAAGTTATTAGATTAGATTAAATTCAATTTAACTGTATTAATCCCTCGGGAGGGTTCCTCCGGGGTTTTCACACAGCTGAATAAACGTCAAACAGAAAATGATTAAACAGAAGAGTGAGACGGTCGAGAGTTTATGTCAGTGCCCGGTTATATTTTAGATAGCAAGGAGCAGACAGCAGAGTTTCACTCCACCGAGGGAGCCTGTGATATACTACCCAGCTTTCTATAGACCGCGAAACAGTGGGCCCGGAAACCCGCTGTTTCCGGGCCGGCCAATAATAACGGTGACATTTAACGTATTTTATCCGATAAATAAACCCTGTAAAATGTATTTACCCCCCCCCCCAACAGCCCTTTTGAATGTCTCCCTAGTATGGCCACAAGACCTCACTCTTGGAGCACTTTTTTTGCCACATGTATCGCAAACGACGTCTCAGCTGTTTGTGGAGGTAAAATAAGTCCGCACATGACCCCAATTACGCTCAGCCATAGTTGTGAGTAGTGATGCGCGAATCATGAACGAATCGTTCAGTACTCGAGAATCACTTTACTGACTCATGAATCATGATTCACAAGCCTGGGACAGTGGCGCGGCTGCCCCTCTGTTGGTCTTCCTTGGTCTCTTGTGTTCTGGGGGCCTCTGGATGTCTGGAGTTTTGATCTCCTCCATACCTGCTTCATGCCCTGGAGGACGGGGCTGTGGCCCCCCCACACCCTCTAGCAGATCATTACATGAAGGAACCTTTTAAAATAACAAAAAAAACAAGCGCGTCCATGCTCACAGGTGTACACACGGGTGATCACACCCACAAACTACACCCTTTTTGGCTCCCACCTCAAAGCACACTGTGTTCTGTTGATCTTATGTGCTGCACAATAATGTTTAATATTTAGTATTTACTGTCATATTCCCATATATCATTGTGATGTTGTTTATTCTATTACTCTTGTTCTCTTCTGCTTGTTTTCTTTTTTCTTTCTCAGCAGGTGATCCAGGTGATTGATATATGCATTTTTTTTTTTTTTTTTTTTCTTTTTCTGCCCATTCTGTTGGTTTTTGGTTTTTGCCCTTCTCCCCCGTCCCTCTTCTCAGCTGTTTCTCTTTCCCTCTTTCTTTCTCCCCTTCTTTCCCCCAGTCAAGTCTGTCCCGTATTCAGTAAGTGAAAATAAAATAAACAATAAAAGGTGAATCAAATGGACCATTACGGCAAGGCTGGGATGGTCAATTTGGTAAAGTAAATCCGTTGGGCATCTTTCTTTGCCTTTAGACAACAATTCTGATGCAAAAGAGCCAAACGGGACAGGCAAAAAAAAAAAAAAAAATGATTCACAAGCCCAACTGACTCACTGACTCATCCCTGTTGCTGTTAGCAGCAATGTATCTAGCTTATAATTAAAATTGCCGAGAAAAACACAACATTACAGCAGAGAGACTGGATGTGATGTCAGAACCCTCTAAATCTTGTAATTTACAGATGTAAATGGCCTGTATTTGTACAGCGCTTTACTAGTCCCTAAGGACCCCAAAGCACTTTACACATCCAGTCATCCACCCATTCACACACTGGTGATGGCAGCTACATTGTAGCCACAGCCACCCTGGGGCGCACTGACAGAGATATTTAATTCCAATGATTTGACTGCATCATTGTGTCTTTGAGTTATGACCCAAACTCTCTATCAACTTTGTGAATAAATTCACGTCCCCCTGTGACCTCATAATTACACCACAGTTCAGATAGCATGAATGAGTCACGCCAATAGTGACAACATCAGCAGTGACATCACTAAAGTTGCCAGGTGAGTCCATAAATAGAACCCGTGACGTGGAGCAGGTACCGCCGTTTTGGACAATGCCACGACGCAGGCATAGACGCAAACATGCGAGGTCCTCTCGCCCCGCTCGCAGACACAAGAGACCCCACAAGGCCTCGGGTGTCCGCAGACGTGGGAGAAGATACCGTCGCAGACACTAGACAATCTCAATAAACATGTAGGATGAACATCAAAACTTTGGTCCAATCAAGTTTTTTTTAGATAATATATGTTGTTGTTGTTTTGTGTATGTTTGTTATCAATATTGTGAAAAAAGTTAAGCTTAGTAAGCCATCAAGCACTGATTACTCGTAGAAGAGCACCAACAGGAGACAGAACAGGCCGCATACTAATTAGAAGGTGTTATTATTCAGTCTGTACATCGAATAGAAGGCACTAACCACAATCAATCAATCAGTCTTTATTTATAAAGCACTTTTCATACAAAAAATGTAGCACAAAGTGCTTTACATAGTTAAAAGCAGCCCACCCCACCCTCCAACTCACTCCCCACACTCTCATCTCTCTGAACCTCGGGACCGACGATTAAAACTTCAGTTTTGTTCTGGTTAAGCTGTAAAAAGTTTTCTGCCATCCAAGATCTTATATCTAAAATACAGTTAAAAAGGGCATCCATTGGTCTGGTGTCATCAGGAGACACAGAGATGTACAGCTGCGTGTCATCAGCCTAACTGTGGAAGTTCACTCCATGCCTCCTGATGACACCGCCGAGAGGGAGCATATACAAATCAAAAAGTACAGGGCCTAGAACCGACCCTTGAGGCACACCACATGTCATTTTATGGATCTTAGAGGAGCATGTATCCATACTCACCATAAAAGTTCTGTCAGAGAGATAGGAAGTGAACCAGTTGTGTACAGCACCAGAGAGGCCCACCATGTGTTTCAGTCTGTTTAAAAGAATAGCGTGGTCTACTGTATCAAAGGCTGCGCTTAGATCCAGTAGCACCAGGACTGAGAGCTTTTGGGAGTCCCAGTTACATCTAAGATGGTAAATGTAGAACCTTTAGGAGAGCCGACTCTGTGCTGTGGTTCACCCTAAATCCAGACTGGAATATCTCCAGGATCTGTCTATCATTCAAAAAGTCATTAATCTGAGTAAAAACAAGTTTTTCTAAGATTTTACTTAAAAATGGTGAGTTGGATACAGGTCTGTAGTTATTAAAATCATTACAATCCAAATTGCTCTTCTTCAGAAGGGGCCTCACCACCGCCGTTTTAAAGGCTGCAGGGAAGACACCCAACTGAAGAGAGCAATTCATCATGTATAAAAGCTCAGCCTCAAAAAATCCATAAAGTGTTTTAAAGAGTGAAGAAGGGATTGGATCTAAAAGACATGTGGTGGGTCTCACTGTGGAGAAAACTTTCTGAAGGTTCTCAGCATTAACCAGGACAAAGCTGTCCAGTGTCTCCTCAGGTACAATCGAGCCCTCAGATGTGTTTACAAACATATCGCGATTAGATAAAATATCAGATCTGGTGGCGCTGATTTTTCCCCTGAAGTGGTCTGCAAACTGCTCACAGAGTGAGTCTGTGGGGCTTCTTTGGGAGCTGTTAAAATCAGGGTTAAATAAATGATCTATGGTGGAAAACAGGACCTTGGGATTATTTTTGTTATTACTGATTATTTTGGCGAAGTATGAATTTCTTGAGTTCCTTAATGTATTATTGTACATTTTAAGTTGCTCGCAAAATATTCGATGGTTGATAGTATTTTTATTTTTCCTCCACCTCCTTTCTGCTGCCCTGCAGTTTCTTTTGAGTTTTTTGACTTCTTCGTTTCTCCAGGGTGATGCATGTTTTACGTTAATCTTTTTGGTGGTGAGTGGAGCAACGGAGTCAAGGCTTTTCTTCAGTTTGCTGTTAAAATAACTAAAAATCAAATCGCAGGGTGCAGGTAGAATCACAGGGGGGCATTCGTCTAAAACCCTGGTAAAATTTGCAGCCACTTCAGAGGTTAGATAGCGCCTCCTCACAGTTCGCACCGAGGTCTCCCGCTGAATAAAACCGGTGATGTTAAAAAACACACAGTAGTGGTCAGAGACAGCCAAGTCAACAACAGAGGACACGCTGGTGGACAGCCCATGGGTGATGACCAGGTCCAGAGTGTGTCCTCTGTTATGAGTCGGCTGTGTGACGTGCTGGTAAAATCCAAACAGTGAAGAATGTTTAAGAATTCTTTTGCTGCAGGGTCAGAAGGATTATCTATGTGCAGGTTAAAATCACCAGTTAAAATGATCATATTATATTTTGAATGTATGTTTGTTAAAAATTCTGAGAATTCCTTGATAAAAGCAGCACTGTCTTTAGGTGGTCTATAAATTGTGACAGATAAAACTGAAGGGCTGCTGAAAACAATAGCGTGGAATTCAAAAGTGGTAAAATGATCAAATAAAATTTGTTTGGAGGTGAGTGTGTTGTTGGCTAAAGATGCAGTCCCACCACCTCTCTTACCACTTCTAATAGAAAAAGAGAAATTAAAATTTGGTGGGGAGGCCTCAGTGAGAACAACTGGTGCATCCGAACCCAGCCATGTTTCAGTTAAAAATAAACAGTCAAGTTTATTATCTAAAATTAAATCATTAAGTGACCCATCCCTTCTGTCACGTGTGTTTTCCCCCCCAGCCATCATGTTCTGTTTGTGCTTAGTTATGTCCATGTCTCATCTCCAGTCCCCTTTTCCCTCTGTATGTATTCACAGTGTACGTGTTCCTCGTCGGTTCGTCATGCTAAGTCTGCGTGTCTTATTCTGTTATGTGTCATGTATCACTCCAAATCTCACTGACTTTAACTAATAATAACTGTTTGCTGAGTGTTATGTCTAAAAGGCATTGCACAATTGTACTGGCCTCGTAGAACCACTTTCTACTATCCAGGAGTTACACAAAAGTCACTGACGCCAGAGTAGGTTTAGACTTTGCTTTATATGGCAGGTGTGAAACTGTAACAACAAAATACAGCGTATATGACTGTCAAATTAAAATAATTACTTGAGGAGCTGCGTGACCAAGTGCTAATGCTAACACAAAAACAACTATCTACAACCATAAATTAGCATGTGTAATACAGCATCTAAGTAACTGCTATTAATCAATATAAAGTGCCAAACAATAATGCATACTCACAGGGAATGGCTTTTTATCAGCCTTTCACAGTGTAGATCACAGCATAGATCACATTCAGTAGATTGTCTGAGTCCCTCTTACACTTCCCCTGTCTGCACACGGACCATGCCTTTCTCTTAAAGGGCCAGTGCACTAACCAAACAAAACAAAACATGTACAAATTTGACAACAGTCAGAACAACAATCGCCTCTAGTAGAGGATCAGGTTTGTTTTCCACTGATAATGGATTTTAACATGACTGGCCAATGATTGTGGAGCACGTCCATGTAGGATCTTATAAATACAACGAGCAAACTTAAATGTTTTAAAATGTTCAAAACTTAATATATTATATTTCTGAAGTATGACGGAAGTTTTTTCATATTAAAAAAAAAAAAGAAAAATCCAATTTCATATGATCAAATTTATGTCAAAAAGTTCATATTTATTCCCTCGTATGTCATGTGTGAGTACTGTACTATAAATGTCATATATATCAGATGATACTGATAACCTAATGCTAATTGCAATAACTATGCAGAGGTCTCTAGGCCTCGACTTTTATGGAGCATGTGAAGTTTGGGGCAGAGTGGACAAAGAAAAGTTTCTCAGCAGGTTCAACAAGTGTGAACTGCTACCAGTGAACAAGTGTACCATGTCCTATGTTTCCGGTATCCCAGTGAAAAGTTGTGTAACATATTTGGGAATCGTTATTACCAAGGATATGAATTCTAGGAACGCTCTAAACTTTAACCCTATCATCAATAAAACTCAAAATGTTCTCAACAATTGGTTGCAAAGGGATTTGTCCCTAAAGGGTAGAACACTGCTCACCAAAGCCGAGGGTTTGTCTCGTCTGACCTATGCTGCTCAATCTTTACATGTCAATAACTCTGCATGCAAATCTGTTGATAAAATATTATTTATTTTTCTGTGGAAAAACAAAATTCACTACATTTGAAAATCCGTAGTTATGAACAATTATAACAATGGTGGCTTAGATTTTATAGATTTCAGCTCCCTAAATTACACTTTCGAAATAAATTGGATTAAAAAACATCTCAGCTACTCTGCAAGTACAATATTCAGAAAATCCCAATTAACTCTCAAACTTTCATCAACAAGCTCTTTTGGCATAGTCCTTAATCTATAAACATAACTTTTCTTCACAAAGGTTTTATATTTGGAACAACTGTAACACTAATTACAAGAATAAGTCGCTGATCTTTGAAAACTGGTTTAATAATGGTATTCTTCTGGTGAGTCAACTATTCAATACCGCAAGCTTGTTATACAGTTACTCAGAGTTCCTATCCAGATATAACATCCCAGTATCCCCAAGGGAGTTTTGTATTGTTTTTGATGCCATACCGTCTGGTCTGTCCATGTTGTTTAGAAATACCACTGCCTCCCCACTCCTGTTCTTGTGCCGCCCTGTCCTGAGAGGCTCCTTTAGGTCAGGTTTGTTTCTCCTCTTGTAAAGGTGTGAATTTGTGGAAAGATATCGCTAGTTTCATCTCTAAGAGTATCTTATCAAATTTTGTGCTTTTTTACCAAAATGTGTTATTTGGTTACACTGACTTTAGTCGAAAAGACTCGAATGCTTTTTACCTCATTAATCTGATTTTACTCCTCGCCAAATACCACATCCATAAATGTAAGTTCTCAAGCAAGGAACCTCACTTTCTCACTTTTTGGAAAGAAATTGGACTCTATGTGAATACAATTTACTCCTCTCGCAACATGAAAGCTGTAAAAACTGTAAATGTTGGTAATATGTTTAACGTCCTTGTTTAATTATTAAATGTCACTGTAGCTCTCGCTTTTTCAATTTTTTTCAATTTTCATTATTTTCTTTAATTTATTTTTTTATTTCCTTTTCTTATCTCCCCTTTTAATGTTGATATGTATCTTAACTGTTTAATTTGACACGCCGTTACATTGTATTTTGAATTTGCAATACGTTGTGTCCTCCATATGTTATACTTGTTATTACCTGAAATAAAGACACTCACACATACTGACACAGCAAAAACCCACAATGTTCATTAGGCAGCACGGTGGCACGGTGGTTAGCACTGTTCCCGCACAGCAAGAAGGTCCTGAGTTTAATTCCACCATTAGGCCGGGTCTTTCTGTGTGGAGTTTGCATGTTCTCCCCATGTTTGCGTGGGTTCCCTCCGGGTACTCCAGCTTCCTCCCACCATCCAAAGACATGCAGCTTGTGGGGACAGGTTAATTGGATAATCCAAATTGCCACTAGGTGTGAATGTGGGGGTGAATGTGAGTGCGAATGGTTGTCTGTCCCTGTGTGTTGGCCCTGCGACAGACTGGCAACCTGTCCAGGGTGTACCCCGCCTCTCGCCCTATCACAGCTGGGATAGGCTCCAGCGCCCCCCGCATCCCTGAAAAGGATAAGCGGATGGATGGTTTTATGTTCATGACAAAATTACATTGGAAGATCATGTGTACATGCAAAATGATCTTCCAATAAATGGTTTCATTGAATCTAAATATTTCAAAGCAAACAGCAAGAAAATTCTTAACAAGTAACGATGCTCAGTGATGCTCAGATGTATTTAAAGTCTTTGCATGATAGCTTCTTCTCACTCTGGGTCACAGTTGCCATAAATTGTGAGTTGTGGCTTTTTTGTGCCAAAAGACACAAAAAAAAATGATCTTGTTTGATTGGCCAAAACAACTGCGTGCCTTGTTTCTATAGAGAATGGTGAGTCTTTGACAGCACATGTAAAATGTGCAAATGCAGTTTAAAAACAATATTTCCCCACACGTTTAGTTGCAGACTTGCATTAAGTAATGAACCTAATATAATGACACAGACTATAAAATGAGCCCGTTATTCTCTATCCCTAATGAGGAGGCTTTAGATCTGTTTTCACTGCCATGATTTCTGACCCATCCTTTATTTTCTCACAGTATAATTCAACAGGTGATGAAAACAAAAACAAAAAGGATGTTATGGTGGTTCAGATAGAACACTGGACTCACCAACACTCAGCCATGTCTCAGTCACACACAGAAAATCCAGATCACGGGAACTGAAGAAGTCCCGAAGAATAAAAGTTTTGTTTAAAAGTGATCTGGCGTTCACCAGGCCAATCCTAGCGGGAGCTGGAGTTGGCGCTCGGGGTTCAGGAGGTCCAGAAACCCGCCGCAGCGATCTCAGGTTCCGATAATGTTGACAGCGGAGTTTTAGCCTGGGAGGGCATGGGCAGCGAGGCTGTGACGACGTGACGACGACGTCACATGTGACGACTTGCCCCAAAGTTGATGAGACAACTTGCCCCAAACTGCACCGAGAATAGTGCCCGTTATGGCAAGACCTAGACCTAGACCTACGAAACGCACGAGGTTGGCAACAGCACTCTGTGGTACTTTCTCATGCCTCACATTCTCACTCTCTTCATTTAGTTTATTCAACTCCCTTTGAATGTTGTCCATCCTAGCATTAAGCATTCTATTTTGCTCTATGAGAAGCTCTAAACGCTGAGCTATTCTCTCCATTGACTCACTTTGGAACTGCTGCAGGGCCATGTCTGAAAAGCACCAAGGTAA
Organism: Simochromis diagramma; assembly: GCF_900408965.1. Classification (NCBI taxonomy): domain Eukaryota; kingdom Metazoa; phylum Chordata; class Actinopteri; order Cichliformes; family Cichlidae; genus Simochromis; species Simochromis diagramma. Next base: position 855,543 of record NW_024386935.1, on the reverse strand, counting down.
ACTGTGTTAAAGCACCTCTATTTATGGACTCATGTGGCAGAGATGGTGACGTCGACCGTCACGTCACAGTCTCCCCTTTGAGAAGATCAAAGGATCAAAGAATAGCTCCGTGTCATTCCGCGCATGCTCAGATCATGCGTATTGAAATGAACGGGATATTTATTTATTCATTTTAAATACCTTGCTATATAACGAAGGCGACTGCGCACTCAAAGGACGAGGAGAGTTCAAAATAGGGCTGTTCGATATAACGACACATATGGATGACGATATGAAAAAGTCTATCGCTTCATATTACGGCAACATTTTTTCATGGTTTTTATGGCTGTATCACAGAGCGGACCCGAAGAATTGCTAAGCCCCGACAGCGTGTCCGTGTTCAGGCCGTCGGGTGAGAAAGCCGAGAAAGACAAAGCTGATTCTGATGTGTCGGGTCCGCTCTGCGTTTAGGTCTTTGTGTGGAATCCGTTAATGAATTAATATCGCTTTATTCAAGCTACTCACCTCTCTCTTCCACCTGCACTTTCAACTGGACCACGGCCAATCAGAGAGGTCCCGCCCCTGACTATCTCTGATTGGTTTAGTCCACGATAGGGGCATAATGTGTGTCTGTTGTTGACCACACGGAGAGTTGCAGAGATTTTTTTTGTTTGTTACCGGAACCGTTGGTCGCACTCTAGGGCCCTGAACAATTAGTTAATGTTGTTCATGAGACTAAAGTCAGTGTAAATATATGTGGCCAATATTCTAGTTATTATATTAATCATTATAAGTTATTACAGCAGTGAGTTTGAACTCTCAAATCAAATCACTTATTGTCACATCACATGTGCAGGTACACTGGTACAGCACATGTGAGTGAAATCAACCCGTTCTCACTCCCGACGCGTAAAATAATGACGACAGAAACACACACTTCTTTTTTTTTTTTTTTTAAATTCATGTTTTATTAGTTTTCTTATTTATACAACATATACAACAAATTCAATTTAATCACCGTGAGGGGGAAAGCAAAACCAAACCAAACAACAACATAAGAGACAAACGGACCAAAACAAGACCAAACAAAACACAAGAATAAACAAACCAAGAAATACAATGACATTATACAAAGTCGGGCCTCCCATTTTGTACATATTTCAACCATTTCAACCAATATTCTTCAAATGAGTCCGCCTGGCATTTTAGCCTAAAAGTTATTCTTTCCATAACAAAAATATTATATATCACATCAATCCATTCATCTATGGTAGGAATATCCTCTTTAATCCAAAGGCGAGTTATGGCCTTTTTGCAAGCTACCGACAGCACACTGAACAAATACTTATCCGGTTTGCATAGATTAAGACTCTCTAGGTTGCCTAGGTACAATAATGCAAAATGAAATTGTATTTTCTTTTAGTGATGGGATTTCTGGCTCTTTTTAGAGATCCGGTTCTTTCGGTTCGGCTCACTAAAAAGAGCCGGCTCTTTCGGCTCCGAACCGGCTCTTCAGGTTGTTTTGTTGCTTTAATTAATTTATTATTAACAATAATATAAAATTATGCACAAAACGAATTACTAATGTAAAAAAAAAGTGGTTTTATTTATATATGTTTATATATAAATATATGCGGTGGCCCCTAGAGACAAAACACGTACAAACTCCAAAACACATTTCTAGCATGAACTGAACTTCCAAAGCAGAGCTACTAGATCACTTAAATTACACAATTGAAAGCATATGTGTATTGTTTGTGTATTTATACATAGGCACTCATATATATTCAAATAATTTAAAAAAGAAGTTCATTTACCTGTTACTACCACACACCAAATCCGGTCGTTGGTACTTGCTGGCTTGTGTAGCTAAGTCATGAAGTCCGGGTCCAGAAAACTTGGGCTGAGTGTGTGACGCACAGTCACTCTCACCCAGGGATGAAAACTGCTCCGCTGCTCGGGAACGCCGACGGCGTGAAAGCCGTTTTCTCCGGGAAGGGGAAGGAGACAAGCCAGGCCGCGAATCCGTCAGCGGACCGGGCTGAACATCCTCCGACTCTTCATACCGGAGCAGCTGCTCCGGGCGGATGCCTACAGTGGAGACGAGGAAGTCCTGGATGCGGGGGCGTAGCGCGCCGAATAGCCACGGGAGTCCGGACACCATCCGCTGTAGACGAACGGCTACGATCTCCCGGTATTCGTCCCCTGGCAGCGCCACCCACTCCTGACAGTGATACTCCACTGTATAAATTAAATCCTCCCGGAGCTCAGCGGAGGGGTTGTGAGTTGCTGGGTCCATTACTGGTTGCGTCGTACTGTCATGAACTGGCTGTGTGGAGGCAGAAGAGGACCCAAACGCAAAACTCACGGAGACAGGAACTGAACTCAAAAGACTGCTTTATTGCAGGAGTTGTAATGAAACAGAACCAAAGCGGAAATATTAACAGAAGACCGAGGGAACAGAAAGCCACACAGGTTCGGGGAGGAGACATTGACGACGCAACACTGGACTGGGGGAGACATGCACATAAATACACAGAGGGTTAACGAGGGAAGTGGGAACACACGGGGACACAGCTGACACAGATAACCATAACGAGACAGGGCGGGGTGAACATAACATGACGTATACGGGCGCGAGAGTCACAAAGTAAAACAGGAAGTACACGGGGGTTCAGACAGGAGGAGAGAGAGAGAGAGCACAGGGAGAACATAGACATAATGGGCAGGGGAAACATGGAATAAACACAAAGAGAGACGAGGGCTCATAAATACACAGAGGGGCACACAGGGGGTAAGAGTCATGAAGGGAAAACACTTAGGGAACAACACAACAGGGCAACTCAGGAAACATGGCCTAAATAAGGAACAAAATACAAGAAACTAAGAATACTGGGCCAACATGGCCCAGGATCATGGCATGTTAATGAGACAACTTGCCCCAAACTGCACCGAGAATAGTGCCCGTTATGGCAAGACCTAGACCTAGACCTAGACCTACGAAACGCACGAAGTTGGCAACAGCACTCTGTGGTACTTTCTCATGCCTCACATTCTCAGTCTCTTCATTTAGTTCATTCAACTCCCTTTGAATGTTGTCCATCCTAGCATTAAGCCTTCTATTTTGCTCTATGAGAAGCTCTAAACGCTGAGCTATTCTCTCCATTGACTCACTTTGGAACTGCTGCAGGGCCATGTCTGAAAAGCACCAAGGTAAACTGTGTTAAAGCACCTCTATTTATGGACTCATGTGGCAGAGATGGTGACGTCGACCGTCACGTCACAGTCTCCCCTTTGAGAAGATCAAAGGATCAAAGAATAGCTCCGTGTCATTCCGCGCATGCTCAGATCATGCGTATTGAAATGAACGGGATATTTATTTATTCATTTTAAATACTTTGCTATATAACAAAGGCAACTGCGCACTCAAAGGACGAGGAGAGTTCAAAATAGGGCTGTTCGATATAACGACACATATGGATGACGATATGAAAAAGTCTATCGCTTCATATTACGGCAACATTTTTTCATGGTTTTTATGGCTGCATCACAGAGCGGACCCGAAGAATCGCTAAGCCCCGACAGCGTGTCCGTGTTCGGGCCGTCGGGTGAGAAAGCCGAGAAAGACAAAGCTGATTCTGATGTGTCGGGTCCGCTCTGCGTTTAGGTCTTTGTGTGGAATCCGTTAATGAATTAATATCGCTTTATTCAAGCTACTCACCTCTCTCTTCCACCTGCACTTTCAACTGGACCACGGCCAATCAGAGAGGTCCCGCCCCTGACTATCTCTGATTGGTTTAGTCCACGATAGGGGCATAATGTGTGTCTGTTGTTGACCACACGGAGAGTTGCAGAGATTTTTTTTGTTTGTTACCGGAACCGTTGGTCGCACTCTAGGGCCCTGAACAATTAGTTAATGTTATTCATGAGACTAAAGTCAGTGTAAATATATGTGGCCAATATTCTAGTTATTATATTAATCATTATAAGTTATTACAGCAGTGAGTTTGAACTCTCAAATCAAATCACTTATTGTCACATCACATGTGCAGGTACACTGGTACAGCACATGTGAGTGAAATCAACCCGTTCTCACTCCCGATGCGTAAAATAATGACGACAGAAACACACACTTCTTTTTTTTTTTTTTTTTTAATTTATGTTTTATTAGTTTTCTTATTTATACAACATATACAACAAATTCAATTTAATCACCGTGAGGGGGAAAGCAAAACCAAACCGAACAACAACAGAAGAGACAAACGGACCAAAACAAGACCAAACAAAACACAAGAATAAACAAACCAAGAAATACAATGACATTATACAAAATCGGGCCTCCCATTTTGTACATATTTCAACCATTTCAACCAATATTCATCAAATGCGTCCGCCTGGCATTTTAGCCTAAAAGTTATTCTTTCCATAACAAAAATATTATATATCACATCAATCCATTCATCTATGGTAGGAATATCCTCTTTAATCCAAAGGCGAGTTATGGCCTTTTTGCAAGCTACCGACAGCACACTGAACAAATACTTATCCGGTTTGCATAGATTAAGACTCTCTAGGTTGCCTAGGTACAATAATGCAAAATGAAATTGTATTTTCTTTTGAAAGATTGTTTCCATGACCTTATGTATTTCCTTCCAAAATGGAACCACACGGGGACATTCCCAAAAAATGTGAAAATGATTTGCTGTTGCATGTCCACAATGCCTCCAGCATGTTGTATTCTGAGAATAATTGGATTTTTGGGCTGGGGTAATAAAATAACGAAATACATTCTTCCAGCTGAATTCCCTCCACGAGGGGGAGCTTGTTACTGACCACTGCTGCCTACAAATCCCATCCCATTCCTCTCCTGTTAAGTCACCTGAAGGGGCTGAAAATTGTAAAGACCCTACAGAACAATCAGTAAATGTGAGTAAATCTGTGATTCTGCGAGTAACACACTGGGTTCAGTTTGGAGGTTGAACTCTCACTCAGGCATACAGTATGATGTCATATAAGGCAGACAGCTTCTTAAGCCCCTCGAGCTGTATATGCCCCTCCAGAGGGCAACCCAAAATTCTATCAAAAACTATCTGAAAAAATTATTAGTTTTAGTGAAGGGACTCTGATATGTGGGGGTGACTGGAACTGTGTATTAAATCATACTAAAGATACTACAAGCTTAAAAAGACGCAAAAATAATAAACCCAAGGCTCTTAATTTACTTATAAAGGAAGTGGATCTTTGCGATGTATGGAGAGAATTACACCCTCTGGAGAAGGACTATACACATTTTTCAGTAGCCCATAAGGTACACTCAAGGATAGATTTCTTTTTGATAAATAGAAGCGATAAACATAGAGTCATAGAGTGTAATATCGGTATAGCTGATCTGTCGGATCACAGCGCCATACACTTGACTATTCACTTATATAATCAGAATAAGAAATCATTGTGGAAATTAAATACTGGTATTCTTAACAATGAATCTGTGGTACAAGAGATTAAAAAAGAATTACAAGTCTGTATTGCTGACAACAGGCCTTCGATAGAGTGGATTAAATTTGTGGATGAAACCCTAAATGGTTAAATCTCACAGATAAATGTCGAGTATTTAGATTCTTTGTTCTGTCTGATGGTCGAAATTCATTCACTGTCCTTATGTTGGGCAGATAAAATTACAGAATACTGTCTATAGCTATAAAACACTAAACATCTGTCTACCATAATGGTATATTAGGCCCTTAAAAGACCCAAATACAGTTAATTATATTGACATTGTCTTAATTTGTAATGTTAAGGTCTTAAAGCATTTTTTTTTTAAACCCTTAGTTGTAAAAAGCTCATGAGGTATTGTCACCACCCTACTAGATTACATGGACACCAAAGTTTGTGAATCTGATAACCTAAGAATGAGGCAACTTAGGACATTCAAATTCATACCATATAGGAGGCTGATGGATGGTACTATTGGCCACCAGTATTTTTAAATGATGCAAGAATCCTGTAACGGTTAATGTGTTTAATTCTCGCTAAGGTGTCACCGTGTATTTAGCCTGAGGAGAAAGTAGAGGATGTCCAAAATCGAATAACACACTGTGCCATATTGTGAAACATGCTAATTGTAATCATCCTGCCTGCACAGTATTGCCATCTTTTCTGTGACTGTCTTGTACAGGTACAAAATATTGACTGACCCAGCAGGCTGGCTGAACGTGGACAAGGACACAGGTCTTATTAAAGTGAGAGCGTCCATGGACAGAGAGGGTATCTTTGTCACAAACGACAGATACACTGCAACCATTGGTGCCTATGATAATGGTAGGTGGCAGTTAAGACTATTACAATTTATAACGTTTAATAAAATTCCCATTTCTGAAAAGTTATGGAGGAACACTTGTTTAATTGGATAAGTTGGACTAGCCTGTATAATGTCCCGATAAAGTTGCAGGACAAGAAATCCTATGTTGCACAGACTGATCACTGAATGATGGAATCTTTTTTCAAATTCCAGCACAAACGGCCTTTCCTGGGACATTCCCAACTAATAACATTGCAACCCTTAATTTGAAAAATTTAATAATTAGTAATTCAGTAATTAATTTGATCTTAGCCATTAGTTTTAGCCCTCAAATCTTTGTTTTAAAAGCCAAGTGCCAGTTATGAGGATCAGAGGTCTAGAGGAAAGTCTGTGTGCATTACTATGAACTTGGGTTTCTTCAATAAAGTGAAATATCGTTGTAATAAATGTTGTTCTCCTGATGTTTGTTCTGTTACCAGATGCTGTCCCGGCTACAGGAACTGGTACTCTGATCATTCAGCTGGAAGATGTCAATGACAATGCTCCATTTATTGAAGAGCGTGAAATCACGGTGTGTCTTATTTCCAATAGCTCAAGAGTCGTTTTGTGTTGAACTTGTCTAATTGTGGTGCAGGATGGGTGTGTTTGTAAGATTTCCAACTACAGGATGGTCATCAGCATGAAGAAAAGCTTCACTGTGACTTTGTTTCCTCAGGTGTGCAACAAGGATCCAGCTCCTCAGCTGCTGTCAGTAACAGATAAAGACGGACCAGAATTTGGAGCTCCCTACTCGGTGTCTTTACAGGGCATGTCAAAGACCAACTGGACCGCTAGGATGAACGACACCAGTATGTACACTGCTAACATGTGACAAGTATAAACTGATAAGATGGCCAGACTTTTAAATATTTTGGTTCAGAAACCAAAATATGTATTTTTCCTGCTAACATGTGATTTGCAAATGTCAGGATTGTTTAGGTCGGACATGATTCAGTGTTCACCACTGAACATTGACATTAGAGTAATTGGTGCAACATGGCTTTGAAGAGGTGGTAAAGCTTTGTGAAAGTGAGACAAAGCAAATCCATGAACACAGAATTATTAAGTAAAATATCTGCTGTCTTATTTCAGAAACGGGCATCATCTTGAATTTAGCCGCTGAGCTCCCCAGTGGAGAGTACAGTGTTATACTGACAGTGGCAGACAAACATGGCTTGGGGCAGGACAACATCATCACAGCTAAAGTGTGTGACTGCAGGGGCACAGACTTCACTGCATGCTCAGGTCCAGGACGCTATGGTGCAGCTGCCAGCAACCTGCCCCTTATCCTTGGAATACTTGGAGCCATCCTGCTGCTCGGTGAGTCACACATCTGTAGTCTCAGGACGGTGCATCTCTTTCCTTTCCCAGCTAAGTAGGATTTGGTTGGTTACTGTGTGCTAAACGTTGTGCTCTGTGTTCAGCGCTGTTGCTGCTAGTGCTGCTGTTTACAAAACAGAGGAAAAGGGAGAAAAAGGAGCCACTCCTGCTGGATGATGGTGTCAGAGACAACGTCTATTACTATGATGAAGAAGGAGGTGGCGAGGATGATCAGGTAAAGGGTCACTCATTCTGATTACACATTAATCAAAGCTGCACACACACAAGTCTCAGGAACAGAAAACCTGAGATTTTCTTTTTGAGATGAAATGTTTAAAAAGGCTGATCAAATTTGTTCCATTTCAGTGATTTGACCCAGGCTTTTTACTGATAGAAAAGTTTGAGTAGACAATGGGCTAAGTGGATGAAGAGAGTGGATTGCAGAAGTACAGCAAAAATATTCCATGTAATAATGCATCATTAAATCACCTTCTTTCAGGACTATGACCTGGGTGTTCTCCACCGTGGCCTGGACAACCGCCCCGATGTGTTAAGGAATGAAGTGGTGCCAAACTTCATGCCTGCTCCTCAGTACCGGCCACGGCCTGCCAACCCCGAGGAGATTGGCAACTTCATTGAAGATGTGAGTGAGATTCTAAAGCTCCTTAAAACTTAATGAAATGTGGTACTGAGGTGTGAATTCAGTGCATCATTTGATAACATTGACCACAGTATTACAGAAAATGGGAACCTAAGCAGCTCTTACTGCCTCATGGAAGCACTTATGTCATTTGAAGGGAGTGCATACATTTTCATTGCTTTTTGTCTAATGTTATCACACATGTTAGTATCTTGCTCAAGGATATTTGGTCTGCAGTGTACCAACCTTCCGATTGGTAGGTGACCTGCTCTAAAATCTTAGACATACTTAAGCTGCATGGCATTACTTTGGCTCCAGTCATGGTGACGGGAATCTTAATTTATTTAGTTTTTAAGAGAAGAAAAAGAGGGAGTTGTTTAACTTGCTCCCAGATAAGTGGCAGAAGATGGATGTTTTGGCTAAGAGTACATCATGTCTGTGCTTTGATAATGGTCACGTTTATTATTCTGTTACATTATTGTGCTCAATGTGAGGTAATTGAAGTAAGTTGTGTAAAATTTCCTCCAACAGAATCTGAAGGCTGCAGACAACGACCCAACAGCACCCCCTTATGACTCCCTGCTGGTGTTTGACTATGAGGGAGGTGGTTCTGATGCAGGAAGTCTCTCCTCTTTGAACTCTTCAAGCAGTGGAGACCAGAACTATGACTGCCTCAATGAGTGGGGCCCTCGCTTTAAGAAACTGGCCGTAATCATGCTGTAATCATGCTGTAATCATACCATATCACATGGCTGCATGTTTAATTTGTAAAAGCAAGCCAGAAAGGGGCTTTCAACTACACATTTTGTTTTTATAGATATATATGTGCATTGTGGTTTGCCTTCTCACTGCAATCCCGTTAGTAGTTATCGCCCACTGATCAGAAGCCAAAGGATGAGTTTTTGTTGTGTTATGAATGCATTAGGCTCTGTATGCTTTTTTCATTTTGGGTTTTTTGTAGTTTTTATTGTCTGTGAAGGTTCTCAGTCATCCAGGTCATCGTAGTCAAAGGAGCTTGCAAAGAAAAGCGTCTGGACTTCTTTAAGTTGCTTGAAGACGTTTCACCTCTCATCCGAGAAGCTTCTTCAGTTCTAAGGTCAAATGGTGGAGAGTCCCAGATATAAACCTAGTGGGAGTAACCCCCCACAGAGGGACAAAAGGACCCCCTGATGATCCTCTAATCGCCTGAGCCAAGGTGTGAAACTGGGTGTGGGTCCCAATCAGCCAGAGTTTCGGGTGAGTTCATTGTGAAACCTGGCCCCACCTTATCATGCGAATTCCTGAGGTCAGATGGCCCAGGATGTGAGTGGGCGTTAAGGCGTCTGGGAAGGGATCTCAAAACTGGATTATAGATGGCAGAGAGTTGGTGTCGTAAACCACCGCCTCTGTTCAAAGATGGTCGCTCACAGTGGACATAGATGGCTTCTTTCACTCCTCTTTCAAACCATCTGTCCTCTCTGTCCAAAATGTGAACATTGGCATCCTCGAAAGAGTGTCCTTTATCCTTAAGATGCAGATGGACTGCTGAGTCTTGTCCTGTGGAGGTGGCTCTTCTGTGTTGTGCCATGCGCTTGTGAAGTGGCTGTTTGGTCTCTCCAATGTAGAGGTCTGAGCATTCCTCGCTGCACTGTACAGCATACACCACATTGTTAAGTTTGTGTCTTGGCGTTTTGTCTTTCGGGTGAACCAGTTTCTGTCTGAGCGTGACCAGACACCAGCGAGGGAGGATAAGAAGGACAGACGCAACAACATTGTCATCCCCTATGTAGCCGGTGTATCAGAGAAACTCAGGAGAGTTTTCTCCAAGCATGACATCCCGGTGCATTTCAGACCCAGCAACACGCTCAGACAAAAACTGGTTCACCTGAAAGACAAAACGCCAAAACACAGACTTAACAATGTGGTGTATGCTGTACAGTGCAGCGAGGAATGCCCAGACCTCTACATTGGAGAGACCAAACAGCCACTTCACAAGTGCATGGCACAACACAGAAGAGCCACCTCCACAGGACAAGACTCAGCTGTCCATCTGCATCTTAAGGATAAAGGTCACTCTTTCGAGGATGCCAATGTTCACATTTTGGACAGAGAGGACAGATGGTTTGAAAGAGGAGTGAAAGAAGCATCTATGTCCACTGTGAGCAACCATCTTTGAACAGAGGCGGGGGTTTACGACACCAACTCTCTGCCATCTATAATCCAGTTTTGAGATCCCTTCCCAGACGCCTTAACGCCCACTCACATCCTGGGCCATCTGACCTCAGGAATTCGCATGATAAGGTGGGGCCAGGTTTCACAATGAACATACCCGAAACTCTGGCTGATTGTGACCCACACCCAGTTTCACACCTTGGCTCAGGCGATTAGAGGATCATCAGGGGGTCCTTTTGTCCCTCTGTGGGGGGATACTCCCACTAGGTTTATATCTGGGACTCTCCACCATTTGACCTTAGAACTGAAGAAGCTTCTCGGATGAGAGGTGAAACGTCTTCAAGCAACTTAAAGAAGTCCAGACGCTTTTCTTTGCAAGCTCCTTTGACTACGATGACCTGGATGACTGAGAACCTTCACAGACATATATGGCAGTGAAACAGGAGGAGGCCTGAGAACAGACAGCAGGCTTAACTAGCAGGACAAAGTAGCATGTAGTACTTGAAGGAGTCATCACAGCCAATCAGCTCTCAGGAAAATGGAACATCACATAAATATTTCTCTTCCTTGATTTTCATCAATGTATTTCCTTTGATATATTTTCTGTCAATACTTCTGCCTGATTAGAAGCTCATAGGCACTTCCTGTCACTCCACAATAAAATAATGTAAAGGCTGCCCTCTCTGCCCTCCCACTAGCTGACCTAACTGACACGAGGTTCTTGGCCACATACATATAGATTTGCTTGGCTGTAGAAATCCATGCCATGAAGCTCGCAGCGCACATTTTTGATCTTTCTGTTTGTGGCAGAGGTGTCACGGCTGGCGGGGTGAGCCGTGTGGTGTTGGAGGAAAAGGAGGACCCAAAATGCAGGCAGCCGACTGATGATATGAGTGAGGGTTTATTTACAGGTGACAGTGGCAGAACAGACAACGAAGCATGAGAAAACAACTGAAGAAACCTAAACTGGGAGAACTAAATGACAAACCTGAGAACATACAAAAGGGGTGTGGGGCAGAGAGCCGCAGACTAAGGAACAGGATACCAAGAAACACAGACAAGCCGACAACGAACACAGACCGACACCCACTATATATACACACACAAGGTAATCGGGTAATCGCACATAGGAGGGAAGAACAGCTGATCTGAATACACATGATGACTGGAGGACACAAGCTGAACACAATGACAACAAACACAGACCTTCAGAATAGAACAGGAAATCCAGAACACGAGCCTTCAAAGTAAAGCAGGAAACACACAGACTGATTTACAACACAACACGGGGACACGAACAGAGCACCAAGGACAGACACAGGTAGGGCTGAATATACACCAAACTTCAGGTTCAACCCTAAACTAGTACAAAATCAGAATAAACACAAGGCACAAAAATGAACTTCAAGGAAACACAAAACGCTGGGTCAAAATGACCCAGGACCATGACAAGCGGTGGTTTTGGAGCTCTGCAGAAACTGTAGGGAGTCCTGAGGTTTCTACCCTCTGAAATGTCAGTGTGCATCTCAGATGTGTTGTTGTCATCAGGGATGATGTGACGTACCAGCCAAACCATCACCGCACCCAGCTGCAAAACTGTGACGCAATCTGCTGTGGTGGCATTAAAGTCCTGCCAGTTTACAGCGGCTGATTTGGTCCCTAAAATCCAGAAAGTAATTATTCATGGTAAGGAATTCATGTGGACACTAAGCGTGTGGGCAGGAAAGGACATTTAAACAGTGAGGCTGACAACCTACCATTTCTTCGTGTGACTGCTTCTGGTCTAAAAGGGACTCCAACACCAAAATCGATGAATTTGACACATAGAAATGCTGGATGATCAGGCGATGTGTCAAACACAATATTGTCTGGCTTAATGTCTTCTTCAAAGTCCTCTACAGAGAGACAAAACAAATTGAATTTAACAGGTAAAGGAGACTTTACTCACCTAGATATTTACGCACACCCACAGCACGTGGTGTGGTAAAGGTCGGCCAAGATTTTGACCACATGTCAGAAACTGGATCAAAATTGGACTAAACTCACTTGAATTCTGACTTTGTCTGCACTTAGAACTATCACAAGACATTAAAACAAAACATCGGGCATTGATGACATCACAGGAATCTAACATTCTAATCTATGCAAACTGTCTCCAAGGCTACATAATATCAAATTAAATCATAGCAAAGGAGTAAAAAGCAGGATCAGTCTTAGAGTGTATGTTACATGTTTGCCAGTTTGGATGAGTGAGTGCAATACTCCATCGGCCTGTGTTGTAGCAACCTGTTGAACCTGCTGAGAAACTTTTCTTTGTCCACTCTGCCCCAAACTTCACATGCTCCATAAAAGTCGAGGCCTAGAGTTCCTTCCGTCATACTTCAGAAATATAATATATTAAGTTTTGAACATTTTAAAACATTTAAGTTTGCTCGTTGTATTTATAAGATCCTACATGGACGTGCTCCACAATCATTGGTCAGTCATGTTAAAATCCATTATCAGTGGAAAACAAACCTGATCCTCTACTAGAGGCGATTGTGCAATGCCTTTTAGACATAACACTCAGCAAACAGTTATTATTAGTTAAAGTCAGTGAGATTTGGAGTGATACATGACACATGACGGAATAAGACACGCAGACTTAGCATGACGAACCGACGAGGAACACGTACACTGTGAATACATACAGAGGGAAAAGGGGACTGGAGATGAGACATGGACATAACTAAGCACAAACAGAACATGATGGCTGGGGGGGAAAACACACATGACAGAAGGAATGGGTCACAAGGGCAAAGCATGTAAACGAGAGGAGGAGACGGGAGAAAAAGACATTACTGAAATACATGAAGGGCCAGGGCTGGGGCAGCCAACCAGTCACAGACAAGGAGCCACAATTTTTACTGTGTCACCGCAAAGAGCCACATCATACACCTGGGCACACATGAATTTTTCTCACAAAGTCGATAGAGAGTTTGGGTCATAACTCAAAGACACAATGATGCAGTCAAATCATTGGAATTAAATATCTCTGTCAGTGCGCCCCAGGGTGGCTGTGGCTACAATGTAGCTTGCCATCACCAGTGTGTGAATGGGTGGATGACTGGATGTGTAAAGTGCTTTGGGGTCCTTAGGGACTAGTAAAGCGCTGTACAAATACAGGCCATTTACCATCTGTAAATTACAAGATTTAGAGGGTTCTGACATCACATCCAGTCTCTCTGCTGTAATGTTGTGTTTTTCTCGGCAATTTTAATTATAAGCTAGATACATTGCTGCTAACAGCAACAGGGATGAGTCAGTGAGTCAGTTGGGCTTGTGAATCTTTTTTTTTTTTTTTTTTGCCTGTCCCGTTTGGCTCTTTTGCATCAGAATTATTGTCTAAAGGCAAAGAAAGATGCCCAACGGATTTACTTTACCAAATTGACCATCCCAGCCTTGCCGTAATGGTCCATTTGATTCACCTTTTATTGTTTATTTTATTTTCACTTACTGAATACGGGACAGACTTGACTGGGGGAAAGAAGGGGAGAAAGAAAGAGGGAAAGAGAAACAGCTGAGAAGAGGGACGGGGGAGAAGGGCAAAAGACAAAAACCAACAGAATGAGCAGGAAAAAAAAAAAGAAAAAAAATGCATCTATTGATCACCTGGATCACCTGCTGAGAAAGAAAAAAGAAAACAAGCAGAAGAGAACAAGAGTAATAGAATAAACAACATCACAATGATATATGGGAATATGACAGTAAATACTAAATATTAAACATTATTGTGCAGCACATAAGATCAACAGAACACAGTGTGCTTTGAGGTAGGAGCCAAAAAGGGTGTAGTTTGTGGGTGTGATCACCTGTGTGTACACCTGTGAGCATGGACGCGCTTGTTTTTTTAAAAGGTTCCTTCATGTAATGATCTGCTAGAGGGTGTGGGGGGGCCACAGCCCCGTCCTCCAGGGCATGAAGCAGGTATGGAGGAGATCAAAACTCCAGACATCCAGAGGCCCCCAGAACACAAGAGACCAAGGAAGACCAACAGAGGGGCAGCCGCGCCACTGTCCCAGGCTTGTGAATCATGATTCATGAGTCAGTAAAGTGATTCTCGAGTACTGAACGATTCGTTCATGATTCGCGCATCACTACTCACAACTATGGCTGAGCGTAATTGGGGTCATGTGCGGACTTATTTTACCTCCACAAACAGCTGAGACGTCGTTTGCGATACATGTGGCAAAAAAAGTGCTCCAAGAGTGAGGTCTTGTGGCCATACTAGGGAGACATTCAAAAGGGCTGTTGGGGGGGGGGGGGGGGGGGTAAATACATTTTACAGGGTTTATTTATCAGATAAAATACGTTAAATGTCACCGTTATTATTGGCCGGCCCGGAAACAGCGGGTTTCCGGGCTTTCTAAAGAAAGCCGGGTAGTATATCACAGGCTCCCTCGGTGGAGTGAAACTCTGCTGTCTGCTCCTTGCTATCTAAAATATAACCGGGCACTGACATAAACTCTCGACCGTCTCACTCTTCTGTTTAATCATTTTCTGTTTGACGTTTATTCAGCTGTGTGAAAACCCCGGAGGAACCCTCCCGAGGGATTAATACAGTTAAATTGAATTTAATCTAATCTAATAACTTTAATCTCAGCCAAACCGATTTACTCACGAACAAATAAAACACTGAAAAAGCCAAACAATAAAATTTTTAAGTTATCAAAGTGACTTATATATCATGTTTAACCTGAGTAGCAAAAGACCACGGGGGTTTGAAGACGATGTGTCGGTCGGCTCAGATATTTGAAGTTTACACATATTTATGGCTTTATCTTATAGAATTCAACATCCCGCTGTTGTGCAAACAGGTTTTGCAGCTGTGTGAGCTAAGATTTTCAAGTTATTCACAAGATGAAAACGTATACTTTGTTTCAAATGCATGCAATAGTGAGAAACGCACTGTCTTTGGCGAAAGAAAGCGTTTTTGTACGACTTCATAGAGATAGCTGTAACTCTTGATAGAAGATTCAGACACATATTTATGGTTTTGCCTTATACAATTCAGCATCTCCATGCTGGGGAAATCGGTTTTGCAGCTGTTTGAGCTGAGATTTTCAAGTTATTCACAAAATGAAAACCTGTACTTTGTGTCAGCGAGACCTCCATTCAAATTCAATTCAATTCAATTTTATTTATATAGCGCCAAAACACAACAAAAGTCGCCTCAAGGCGCTTCATGATACAGAGAAAAACCCAACAATCATATGACCCCCTATGAGCAAGCACTTTGGCGGCAGTGGGAAGGAAAAACTCCCTTTTAACAGGAAGAAACCTCCGACAGAACCAAGCTCACATGAAATTAGAGACCACACAAATCCAGTCGTATTAAAGTTAAAGTCAAATTTATTTTTATAGCGCATTTAAAACAACTGTTGAACAACATTTAAGATAATCAAAAAAGATTTTTATCTCTATAAATACACGACAAAAAAATAAGAAAAAGAAGCATGAAATGAGAAGATTTGAGTAAGAAACAAGACAAAAGTAGTACAAAATCATTCTGATTTAAAACCAAGGAATAAAAGTGGGTTTTCAGATGCGTTTTGAAAGTGTCTAATGTTGAGGAGGCCCTGACATGAAGGGACACTTTGTTACACAATTTAGGAGCAGTCACAGCAAAGGCCCGGTCGCCTCTGTGCTTTAATCTGGACCTCAGGACAGCCAGGAGCATTTGATCTGCAGGCCTCAGTGATCTTGCAGGAGTGTACCAATTTAAAAGATCATAAAGTTATGAGGGTGCTAACACGTGCAACGCCTTAAAAACGAATAATAAAATCTTAAAATCAATTCAAAAACTAACTGGCAGCCAGTGTAAGGATGCTAGTATGTGAGATATGTCGTGCCAGTTAGTAACCATGCTGCAGCTTTTTGGACCAGCTGCAGGCAGCTAACTGATGACAGACTGACACCTGAGTAAAGACTATTACAAAAGTTGAGGTGAGATGAAATGAAAGCATGGATAGCTCTCTCAGAGTCTCTAAAACAGAGGAATTGCTTCACTTTTACAAGTAGCCAGAGGTGAAGGAAACGGGTCTTGATTACAGCATTAATCTGTTTATCAAAGGTTAGATTACTGTCTGTGATGGACGAGAGGAGTCACAGGAATTATCAGAAAAATAGGGTTTCCATTTATTTAACCCAAAAATTATATTTACAAAAGTAATAAATGTTGAGCTCATAAAAGAGGTCAGAGAAACAAAACTAAACTCAGGCAAAGAACTGCAAACTTACCAAATGACTGCCCAAACAAACATAACTGACCTAAACAGGAAATGACACACACGGATATATATAATGGCTGATCAGGAACTAAAGTGTGTTATTGTGTTCAAATGAAAAAATGAAAATACACAAGAGTACTTTTGCGAGATCGATCAACTTTAGACCAGACAACAAACTACGGAGGCTCCGGAAAAGTGCAATCAAACGATGAGTTTATTAACAGCCCGGAGAAAACATCAACATATGTCTTCTGACCAAAATACATGTTGTGGATACTTATAAAGCAGTGGGGTACACGCCCCCCCATGGCGTCAATGACAGATTAGAATAGGTTCCAGACATTAGTCACAGTTAATCGTACATCTTGTACATCTTTTAATAGCTATAAGCAGACATAGAACTTCTCTTTTCTATAACACTTTCCATACAAGGTAATAATCTTAAGCCCTCAGGGTCTCTGAGGCTAATTATTGACTCTGCTCATCTGTTACCAAGTAGAATAAAATGCAACAGGTTTGCAACAAGAAGCTGGAAACATTGGGGCCTCTGCTCAGGCCTATTCCTAGATTATATGTATTATATGTACTGTAAGCATGCATTGCAGTTATCCTTCTATGTTCTAGTTTCCCTCAGCATGTATCATCTGGACACTCTCACCAGTGAAGCTTAAAACCTTCTAGAATGGAACATCAACTCTAACCAAGCACATTTATGCATTGTGTATAAAATGAACTCAACCTATAAAAATAGAAAGGTCAATGTGATGACAGACATATTCAATGCAATATAAACCCTGTAGGAAATATTACCGATAAATGATACTGTGAAACATGTTATTAATACATTCTTCATAAGGCAGATTATATGGTAGCAATAAAAGAATCTCTGAATCCCAACAGTACTTATTAAACAGATAGAGACCAGAAACACAAACCCTATGAAAAAGGCAACACATGGCTCCAGCACTCATTCAACAGAAAACTACCCAAGTATTTATGTGTTCAGCCTGCAGGTCAAACAGGGATGTAAAAAAGGCACACAGAGCCTAATGCAATCAAAACAGGAAATTCAAAAACAACAAAACAAAAGCGCTCATCCTTTGGCTTCTCAGCAGTGGCCGATAACTGATAATGGCATTTCAGTGAGAAGGCAAACCACAATGCATATATATATATCTATGAAAAACAAGACAAAACACTAATGTGTAGTTGAAAGTCCCTTCTGGCTTGCTTTGAATGAAACATGAGGCCATGCCATGTGGTATGATTACAGCATATCATCATCTTCTCCTCCTCCGTACATGTTGGCCAGTTTCTTGAAGCGAGGGCCCCACTCACTGAGGCAGTCATAGTTCTGGTCTCCACTACTTGAAGAGTTCAAAGAGGAGAGACTTCCTGCATCAGAACCACCTCCCTCGTGGTCAAATACCATCTGGGAGTCATAAGGGGGTGCTGTTGGGTCGTTGTCTGCAGCCTTCAGGTTCTGAGGGAGGAGCAAAGATAACTTTTCTAGAAATTTTACACAACTTGTTTTGGTTACCTTACATAGCCTGGATAAAGATAACAGAATAATGAATGTGGAAGTTATTAAAGCCCAGACATGACGTACAACTTGACGTACACATCTATCCACATCCATGCCTCTATCGTCTGCTAGCAGAGAAGCCCAGACTTCCCTCATCAGCCACCATCTCCAGCTCATTCTCTCTGGTGCCCAGGGCGTCCTCCTGGTAGGAGATGCCTTAAACACCTCGCCAGGGGGAAACCTAGTTTCATTCACCCAATAACAAAAACATTCATACAAACCTTATCTGTACTAAAGTGCCTTGTCTAGCATTCACACACTCACAGTGGATACATCAGGGTCCAGTGTCTTTCCCAAGGATCCTTTGAAAATGCAGACTGGAGCCAGGAAGCCAGCCATGATTATGACTTTTAGACAACCCCTTCTACCTCCTGAGCCACAGTTCCCCCAAGAAAACCTTCATTTGAAAAGAACTGCCCACAAGGCACAAAATGCTTTCTCCAAGTGTGACAAAGCACATGTAAGCTGTTTAGGCATTCTGGAATACTCTAGAGCATAAAGAGCTGGTACAGCATTTCATGATCAGAACAAAAACAGTAGTACTCAAGAAACTTGGAATTATCAAGTTAATCCTACAATATTAGAAAGAAACCCCAATAATCAGATGACCTCCTGTGAACAAGCCTCTGGTGACAGTGGGAAGGTGAAACAGGACCCGTCACTGCTTGCCATGTTGCCAAGGGAAATTCCAGACTAGAGTAGAGTCTAGCTGTTTTCCAGGACACTGGTTCCAAGTTGTGAACCAGATTAAACTTTTAAATTCATGCACTTGCTCAGGCTCCTTTCTTACCACGCAACCAACTCCATCATGTCCTCAGAGCCAGTCTTAACAGCCAGGGATCAGACTGCCAGGGCCTGCACACATAACAGCCATCCAACACACAATGCACCTTAACCCCTATGGTACCTCCCGTGGGTGGTGAGCCCACTTAAGTGAAATCTTGTAACCATGCTTGAGTAAGTTTCAAGGTACTTTAGAATCTCACTCACATCTTCAATGAAGTTGTTCATGTCTTCTGGGTTGGTGGGCCGAGGCCGGTACTGAGGAGCAGGCATGAAGTTTGGCACCACGTTACTTCTTAACACCTCAGGCCGGTTGTCCAGACCACGGTGGAGAACACTCAAGTCATAGTCCTGATAGAAAGTGATTTAATGATGCATTATTATATGGAATATTTTATGCTGTACTTCTGCAATCCACACTCTTCATCCACTCACTGCTTTAGGCCTGTTGTGTACTCATACTTTTCTATCACTAAAAGGCCTGGGTCAAATCACTGAAATAATACAGCAAATTTAATCAGCCTTTTAAAACTCTCCGTTTTTCTTTTTGGCATTTCACCCAACTCCCCTCCTTTTTCATCCAGGCTTGGGAACGGCAATGGCAGAATTCTCCAGTACTCCAATAAACACAGTGACATATTTTCCAAGGTTTTCTGCTCCTGCGTGTGCAGCTTTGATTACTTTGTACTTGTGTAAATGTGTAATCGTGTAAATGTGTCCATTTACCTGATCATCCTCTCCACCTCCTTCTTCATCATAGTAATAGATGTTGTCCCTGACACTATCATCTAGCAGCAGTGGCTTCTTTTTGTCCTTTTTCCTCTGTTTTGCAAACAGCAGCATTAGCAGCACCAGTGCTGAACACAGAGCGTAAAGTTTAGCACACAGTAACCAACCAAAACCGGGGAAAGGAAAGAAATGCTCTGACCTGAGACTACAGATGTGTGACTCACCGAGCAGCAGGATGGCTCCAAGTATTCCGAGGATAAGGGGCAGGTTGCTGCCACCTATAGCACGGTCTGTGCATGTCGCCTCTGCTCCCTTGCCCTTGCAGTGGCAAACTTCAGCTTTGATGATGCTGTCCTGCTCCAGGCCATGCTTGTCTGCCACTCTTAGTATAACACTGTAATCTCCACTGGGCAGCTCAGTGCCTAAATTTAAGATGACCCCTGTTCCTGAAATAAACAAGACAGCAGAAATGTAGCTTTATAGTTCTGTGTTGATGGATTTGTTTTGTTACATATTTTTGAAAATGAGACATCTGAATAAAGCCAATCATCCTTCTTTTAAGTATGTTGTGTTAGGGTTTCTTTTCTGGCAGTACTCACTCTCCTCACACAAGCACCAATCACTCTAATCTCAGTGATGAAAACTGAATCATGTATGAGCTAAACTTTAGCCTTTGGAAGGAAGCAGCCCTGATGTTCACAACAGGAAATATTTTTGTTATCGCAAAAGAACACAGCTGATAAAATATCAGTGAAATTTATGAACCAAAATATTTCAAATTCTGGCCATCTTATTGGACAGCACAAGTTTGTACTTGTCACATGTTAGCAGTGTACATACTGGTGTCGTTCATCCTAGCGGTCCAGTTGGTCTTTGACATGCCCTGTAAAGACACCGAGTAGGGAGGTCCAAATTCTGGTCCGTCTTTATCTGTTACTGACAGCAGCTGAGGAGCTGGATCCTTGTTGCACACCTGAGGAAACAAAGTCACAGTGAAGCTTTTCTTCATGCTGATGACCATCCTGTAGGAAATCTTACAAACACACCCATCCTGCACCACAATTAGACAAGTTCAACACAAAACGACTCTTGAGCTATTGGAAATAAGACACACCGTGATTTCACGCTCTTCAATAAATGGAGCATTGTCATTGACATCTTCCAGCTGAATGATCAGGGTACCAGTTCCTGTAGCTGGGACTGCATCTGGTCACAGAACAAACACATCAGGAGACCAAAATGTATTTAAATAAAATCTGTATTATTGCTCAAAAACTTTGCTCTGGACTGATTCTTATAACTAACATTTGGCTGTTAAACATAAACAAATAAAGGCAGAGCAATTAAGGGCTACAGTGTTATTAGCTATGAGCATCCAAGGGACATCAGTTTGTACTGGAATTTTGTTTAAGGAGAAGAAAAAAACTTCAGGGCAATAACACACTTTCATATCACTATTATTTTGCTACTGGGAACTTCAGACCAGCTATTGCAGCTTTTACACTGATTTCAGATGTGATATCCAATTTAAGCTTGAGCCTCTGTTTTTTTAAGATACACATCGTTTTAATACTTGTGAAGATCAAAATAGTATAATCAACAGAAAGTATTGATTTCTAATAATTTCTCATGAAAACTGTTTTAATGTCTTTATTATGAAAGCGAATTAGATGACAATACCGCAGATGTGTTAAAATATATTTCTTTCAATTCAGCTCAAAATAAAATGAGGTCAGTCAGCTGAAACCTGTCTGAGGCACCTTTTTTGTGCTTGTACTGCACATCTCTCTTTTTGTGAGAACCAACAGTATTCACCCATCATACTCAATTTTCCCTGATATTGGTTGCATGAATGCTTCACAAACTGATCATTTAGTTGGCCTCAGTTTCCTTTTGAGCTCAATGTCAAGTATGAGTTCACAGATTTCAGGACAAACCTAATTTTAGCTTCACTTTTTTTTCACTTTATTTCTAAAGACAGAACATATTTCTTGAAACAAAACGTATTTCCTAAATGCTGAAACGCGCTGCTGTTTCTGTCCAGTCATCTTCGTTGTTCAGTACTTGGAACATCATACTGTAAACCAGGATGTGTTAGACAAAAACAGTTTTCAGATTCTTATTCAGCAAGTGAAAGTTCCTGAAGTAAAGGTGAAGGAATCCCAGAAGCAAAACTCTTGTTGACCAGTGTAATTATTCAGACACTTGTAATTTAATAAAATCATATCAGTGGTCATTGTGTATGGGAGTCAAATGATGATAATAGTGTGCAGCAGTCTGAACTCCCACCTACCATCATCACATGCACCAATGTTTGCGATGTATCTGCTGTTTGTGACAAAAGGAGCTTCTCTGTCCATGAATCTTCTCACTTTAATAAGGCCTGTGTCCTTGTCCACATTCAGCCAGCCTGCAGGGTCATTAATCATTTTGTACCTGCACAAGACAGTCACAGAAAGATGGTAATACTGTGCAGGCGGGGTGATTGCAATTAGCATGTTTCACAATATGGCGCAATGTGTTATTTGATTTTTGACATAGACTTACTTTTTCCTTAGGCTAAATACACAGTGACAGGTTAGGCGCAGAATGCCATTCAATTCAGTATTATTTATATTGTGATAAATCACAACAACAGTCAATTCAATTTGCCAAACCTCATGAAACACATTAACTGTCACAGGGTTCCTGTATCCTACCAGTGCTACCCCTGAGCTCATTAGTAGACACACCTATTAATCAGGATTTTACGGCTGAAGGGTAAAAAAAATGCTTTTCTTCAGAAAAAGAAATAAAAAACAGAGAAAAAAATAGAAATAATAATAATATTAATAATGGCTTTTAAGACCTTACTGATAACGATAATCCAAAGTAGTATTAGGAGTCATTAAAAGTCATGAGGGAGGTGTGGTCTGTGGCTCTGCTGCAGAGGGGGTTTGGTTCAGCAGGCCCAAGGGACAGTACAAGAGAGGCTGGCAGGGCAGCTGAAAGCAATTCAGTTATTTCAGGGGCATCAGGACCAGAAGGAAGATAAACGTCACGGGGCTTCAGCAGCAGACCTTGAGCTTATTTAAGATGCTGAAGGCAGGAATCTGATTTACCAAAAAAATTATTGGAGGCCGGAAAAAACAAAGGCAAAAGCGCACTGAGATAAACTAACTAAAAATCTAAACTGGGAATAAACTATGACTAACTGTGACTTTAGAGCATAAACATGAATCTGAAACAGTGCATGTGGAAAAGAAAAACATGAACATGCACCTGAGCAGAAAGCATGGAAACAACCATCCAGTCACTTGGATGAGTGACCAAACATTTCTCCCACAAAACACTACGTCCAGATGAACAGAATCAACTTTTTGGAGATTTACTTTCCTGGATGATTGAGAGTGCATCAAGACGTTTTCACTAGCAGCAATGCGAATGTTGTTCATGTGACCTAATTATCTCACATTAGGCCTGAGAAAATGAACTCTGGCTTTAAAGATTCTAAGACTGTTTACTCAGACTCTGAGAACTCAAAGACTCCTTGCTCAGGATCTGTGATCATTAAGACTGTTCACTTTATTGGCACTTGTTTAAAAGCTGTGGGCACTAAGGACTGTTTTTCACCTGCCCTCTCAGAGTGTGGAGTTATGTCCCAACAGACTGTTTCCCCTCAGGCTTCAGCTCGGCTACCAGCTCAGCCTCCTGTTCAGCTCTCTGATTTGCCAGGGGTCTCCATACCGGTCCTGCATCAACTTCTGCTGGACGTACAGGTCAAGCCCAGCAACCAGTGGCCCCAGTACCATTGTCTGCCTCAGCTGGAGGTTCAGGAGACAAGCAGCCAGCATGTTTCGTCGGCTTGGTGACCATGGACTCTTGTGCTGTTGTTCAGGTCACCCACTGACCTGGTGGCTTTTGGTTTTTGGCCATGACACCCTGGGTTGATGAGCTCT
Source organism: Simochromis diagramma (assembly GCF_900408965.1). Lineage (NCBI taxonomy): Eukaryota > Metazoa > Chordata > Actinopteri > Cichliformes > Cichlidae > Simochromis > Simochromis diagramma. The sequence goes on along the minus strand of NW_024386935.1, from coordinate 831,812 downwards.
TGGACCAGTTTGGTACTGCTCGTATTTTGACGACACTGGATTCAACTAAAGGCTACTGGAAGATTCCCTTGTCTAGTGAGTCTAAGAGAAAAAGCGCCTACCCCACAAAGGCCTTCTCCAGGTGCAGCTTTCTGCACCATCTTTTCAAAATCGTCATATTTACCACCACAAAGTGTTTTTATGTGCTAAAAGGAAGGAATCATTTCCTTCCATGTTAGTAAAACCAGTTCTGAAGTATGGTTTCACTCTGAGGGTATAGCAACCGTGGCACCCAGTTTCTTGAAAAAACTTAACTTTGAGCTGTAATTTTAAACTATTTAGGGGTTTCTGCTACTATGGCAGTTTGTGGGAGGTGGTATGGTGGTTAGCACTATTGCCTCGCAGCAAGAAGGCCCCGAGTCCTGGGTCTGTGTGGACATTGCATGTTCTCTCCAGCTATTGCAGCTTTCTCCCACTGTCCAAAGACCTGCGTGCCCATAGTGTGGGGGAGAGTGAATAATTGTTTGTATTGGCTCTGCGAGACACGGTGTACGCTGCCTCTACCACAGCTGACATAGGTTCCAAATTCTACTTTTTAGGTAAAATGCTTTTCATCATTAGAGATCATTTTATGATTCTACTGTGTGTTGTCATAATTCAGTTTTCCTTATATTGTCATTAATGAGAACTTAATTGTAGCGACAGTGCAAAATCTGGTAGATGGATTGATTCTTACACAGCACTTTTCTGCTCCACCTTAGCACATAACATGCCACATTTACCCATTCAAACATTTTTTGTATAACAAGTGTGTTCTATCTAACATTCATATTCACTTGGGGTTAGTAGACATTTCAGTACATCTATGTGGTAGCCAGAGAATGTTCTTTTTCAGAAATATTTGGGCACCACATTTATTTTGCATCACAGAAAAATATATAAACCAAATGCTATTTCCATCCATCCATCTTCATCCGCTTTATCCGGGGCCGGGTCGCGGGGGCAGCAGCCTAAGCAGAGAAGCCCAGACCTCCCACTCCCCAGCAACCTCCTCCAGCTTATCCGGGGGAACACCAAGGCGTTCCCAGGCCAGCCGAGAGATATAATCTCTCCAGCGTGTCCTGTGTCTGCCCGGGGATTCCTCCCGGTGGGACATGCCCGGAACACCTCACCCACGAGGCGCTCAGGAGGCATCCTTGTCATATGCTCGAACCACCTCAGCTGGCTCCTTTCGATGTGGAGGAGCAGCGGCTCTACTCCTAGCCCCTTCCGCAAATGTTATTTAAAATCTATAATTAGTCTGTGTGACGATTATGTAACACTGAAGTACCAATCAGCTATCAACAACACTCTGTACTGTTAAGATTGTACACTTATTGTTATCATCAAGTGTTTTCATAAATGAGAGAACCAATTTATTCTGTTTATCTCTCTCTGGTGCACAATGCAAGTTTTGGGCTCGACCCCGTTGTGCTTGAAAACATTCTTCAAAGTTTTTGGTCTACGTTGACATGACATCATCATGCAGATTTGTCAGCTCTGGAGCCATCATGCAAATCTCCCATTCCATTCCATCCCAACAGCGTGCCATTGGATTGAATCTCGTGACTGTGGAAGCAACTTGAGTACAATGAACTCACTGCCTTGTTCAAGAAACCAGTTTGAGATTATCTAAGCTTTGAGATATGGTCTGTGGTCCTGCTGGAAGCATCAATAAGAAGGCAGGTACACTGAAGGGAGGGACATGTAGCAGGCTGTGTAATTTATGTTACTGACAAATTCTGTTCCTTTCAACAGAAACAAAAGTCTTCGGACCAGAAAATATTCTTCCAATCTTTGTTTGTCCAGGTGTGGTGTAAACTGTAGCCTCAGTTATCTATTCTTAGCTAACAAATCACCCAGTCACCCAGTTTGATCTTAAACTGCTGTAACCCATCTGCTTTAAGGTTGAATGTACTGTGCATTTAGAGATGCTGCTCTGCATATGATGGTTATCCAAATCTACAAGGGGTGCAACAATACATGTATCAATATTCAACCATTCGATACAGTGCTTTCAGTTCGGTACGCATATGTATCGAACAATACAACATTTTTTATTTATTTTATCAACTTTTCTTCTGACGATGCTGTCTGTGTTGAGCGCTCAGTGGATCTGCGTTCGACTACTCCGCCTAGGCTGCACTGTCGAGTGTAGATCCACTGAGCACAGCGCAAGCTAGCAAGACAGAAGCTAAGCTCGTTGAAACATGGCAACTGCCTCAACGCTACCCGAAATTGAACCTCCCCCACCCTCATTCAGATCTGGCCTTTGGACCTATTTTGGTTTTCATGTGAAGTATGACCCTGATGGTAAGCGCATCATGGACAAAAGTAAAACAGTATGTTGGATGTGCTACGCAATGCTCAACTGGTGGGAACTAGTGCGTTAGCGCAGTTAGGTTGTTAACGTGTCGACGCCGTCCAGCGCGATCCGCGGTAACTTGTTAACGGAGATTTGCTGCGTTATGGCGTTAATGTCATTTTAACGAGATTAACGCTGACAGCACTAGTGGGAACACAACGAATATGACTGCGTATTTACGCTGACATCATCCTGGTGCAAAGACAAGTGGAAGCAGACAAAAACAACAAACACGCATGCTTTACCCGATTCATTTAGACAGCCGTTAGCACATGATTCTCCTTATGGGGACCCAATCTGTTTAATATGCTGTTGAATATAGCCCAGAAGAAGCGTATAGTATAGCTTTTATTTTGGAAAGAGCCATTTCTCTGTAATAAAGAGAAATGGCCAAAGATGAGTGTTTTCTCGTTCAGATCGATTTATTTTTTTATTATTTTGTTGTTTCAGCAACATTAAACTTAAAAACTGTACTTTTGAGTTAAAATATATATTTATAATTTTAATAAATGACAAATTAAAAAGGCATGAATATTTTTTTGTATCGAAAACATATCGAACCGTGACACCAAAGTATCGAACCGAACCGAACCGTGAATTTTGTGTATCGTTGCACCCCTAATATCTACATATGAATCTCTAGTGGTAGTTTGAGTCAAGGCTAGCTTCCTATGAGCTCAAAGCAGTCTGGCCGTTCTCCTCTGATATCAAGAAAACATTAAGAAAACAATTAAACTTTTCAAGCCCGTCTGTCAGCTTGTTGGGTGCTAAAAAGCAAATTCTGACTAATACTAGGGGTGTTTTATAGTGTGGTTTTTTTTTTTTTCAATATTTCGAAAGTAATGTAATGTTTGCTTATGAGGTTGGTGACACATTTTTTGTTTACCTTTTTACTTCAAATGTTGTTTGAAGTAAAAAGATGTTTGGGGGGGTTTAGTTCCTAGTTGACTTACGTGACTTTCTGCTTGCGTGCAGTGTCTGGGTCTGAAGCGGTGTACTGCACCACGACTTCATCCACAGGAAGGTCCTCTGGTTTTACCACAAGCGTCTCCTTTGGATCAAAGACTGGAGCTTCATTCACATCTCTCACACTCACCAACACTGTGGCGGTAGAAGTGACCACAGAAACACCAGGAGCAAAAGGAATCTCATTCTCCACTGAAATCAACAGAGTGTGCTTGCTGGCCGTCTCAAAGTCCAGCTCCTGGTTGGAAGGAAGTGAGAAAAAAACACATCATAAGGGTGTTGGCACAGATTTTTATTAAGTCCCAACAAATCACAGAAAATGCTTCCATCAACTAATCACTGATGATAAATATCTCCCAATATTATGAATGAATTCCTGATTTTCTTCGTACCTTTGCAGTAGAAAGGATTCCTTCGTGTTTGTTAGTTCTTGTTTTTACTGTGAAAAGTCCATCAGGATCACCACTGACGATCTTGAAGATGGCGTTCCAGGCTGGAGTTTGTGGTTCATCCTCATCTGTTACTATCATCTTAACCACCTCAACATCCTTTTTGTTTTCATCAACTGTTGCATTATACTGTGAGAAAATTAAGGATGGGTCAGAATCATGGGAGTCAAAACAGATCTTGGTGTTCTGCTCTGTTCTGTTTTTGCTGTGATGGGTCATCGGAGTCTAATAATAATAATGGATTTATATAGCGCTTTTCAAGGCACCCAAAGCACTTTACAATTCCATTATTCATTCACTCTCACATTCACACACTGGTGGAAGCAAGTTACAGTTGCAGCCACAGCTGCCCTGGGGCAGACTGACAGAAGTGAGGCTGCTATATATCACGCCATCGGCCCCTCTGGCCAACACCAGTAGGCGGTAGGGTAAATGTCTTGCCCACAGACACAACGACCAGGACAGAGAGCCTGGGGATTGAACAGGCGACCTTCCGGTTACAGATGCGCTTCCCAACCTCCAGCGCCACAGTCGCCTAACCGCCAAATAACTTAAATTGTACATCAATAATTCATGTTCAATTCCATCTAATTTTATTGCAGACATATACTTCTTGCAAGAAACTGACTTGCTCACTATGAAATCCGAAATCTTAAAGTACAAAGTTTGACAAGATATAATATCAAACATATAATAGTAAACCGCAAGGAGGTGAAAAAAACATTAATTTGTAATACATCTCTCAGTGATCCAATAAGATTATCAGTTTATCCCTAAGTAATAAAATATTCATGCTAGTCAACATTTGTAGCCCCAGCAATGACAATCCATCTTTCTTCCACAGCCTCTTTTCATTATTAACCAAATCAACAAACATAATTATCAACTAAAACTTCAGCACAGTCATCAAACTCACCCACCTGGCCCAAAAATGTGAATTTTTAATATTTAAATACCAACTTACTTAAACTAGACATACAATTCAACTCCAGCAACTGAATATAGACCTTCTACTTACAAAAATAAATGGGTAAATACCTGTCAAATGGATTACAACACAAAAAGGAAAGTAGCCAGCAATAGTCTTCTGACCAAAACTCAACACAACAAATCACAATCTAAAGACAAAGCAAACATGTTAGATGAACCCATTAACTTCATAAAGCACTCAGCAAAATATCAAAAAACTAATTACTTAAGAGTGATGACAAATTCTCTATTTGTTAACAAGACTGATGTGTTTACTTTAAGAGTAACACAAGTTTTTAGCAATTTCTGGGCTCAGTCTGCTTCGTCTTTTGTTGTAGACTTTCTGGAATGTCATGTCATCAAGTTTATTCTAAACATTGTCAAGCAAAGCTAGAAGCTTGCATAGTACTAGATGCAGCATGTAATTTATTTTAAATAAAATAAAGATTTCTGTTGAAATTATTAAAAAAAGAGAATAGCTTAGAGCTGAAAAATCTTGCTTGTTTTATTTTTCTCCTTGAAAGCAGTGGCTATTTTTGACAGATGTTAATGAATTCACAGCACAGTCTTCTCTTTCTCTCTTCTGATATGAACGAATGGAGCTAAATATTCAGTCTGTGGTTTTCTCTCTCCTGTATTAGAGTAATCATTCTAATAAGACAATATTTATTATTTATACTTTAGATTCCATTGTTTACGTGAATGGATGGTCTATACTGCCTTTCAGGATCCTCAAAACAATTATGGGAGATGGGGTGTTGTTTTCTTCTGTACATGTCTGGCACCCTGAGTATTTTAAGTATCAAAAACAAGTCTAAGAATTGTTGTTGAAGTTCTTTTAATGTTGCCATCACCTTTTTTGCTTTTGTTGTGACAATAGTTTACTTCATAGCCTAGAGTGAAAAACTCATTTGCTCCCACCTGATGTGGTGTTAAGGCGATATTTAGTTTCACCAGTACGTGGCAATGGTGGCCACTGCCACCTACTGGCTCAGACAAATTAGTAACTGGCAAAGTAATCCCTTACAAAAGTGTCACGTTCTGAGTTTTAGTTTATTTTGATGTTTATGGTATGTTTAAGTTCTTTAAGTTATCTAAGTTCATTTGTTATTAGTTTCCCCTTGTGTTTTCAACCCCTGTTAAGTCCCCCTTGCCCTTCATGTGTTTCATATCTCTTCTTATGCTGTCAAGTTCATGTAGTCATGTCTGCGTTTCATTATGTTTCCTATTTTATTTTGTAAGAGGTCCTGTGTTCTGTGTTTTGTCTTACTCTTTCCCTGTGGCGTTGTTATGTCCACGTTGTGTCTACTGTGCCTTTCTGTCCCATGTTTCAGGTCCCTATGTTCTTTCTCCTCAGTTGCTGTTAAGTTCACATGTCTAGAGTTCAGTCAGTGTGTTTCCTGTTTTACTTTGAAGGTCCATGTCTTATGTCAGTGTTTCTAGTTTTGCTTCCCTTGTCTGGTCCAGCCTGATTACTCCCAGCTGTGCTCTCCTTCTGTGTCTCATTCCCTCGTTATCCCTCAGTGTATTTAAGCCCTATGTTTCTCTTTGTCAGTGTTGTAGTCTCCCTCATGGTGGTGTTTCCCTGTGTGTCAGTTTATCCATGTCCCAGTTTAGTTTAGTTTTTCCCATGCTATTCTACAATAAAGCAGCTTTTTGAGTTTAATTTTGTTGTTGTGAGTTTTCCGTTTGGGTCCTTTTTCTGCCTGCACACAGCTGAAACATGACAAAAAGTAACACAGGCCGGTTATTGTATGGAAGCCATCAGTAACACAGAACTGCTGTTTTGCTGTGTTTCAGGTGAGAGCAGCATACGAGCACTATACACATTTATGTAAAGTTGATACTTATTTAAAGTAACATATTTGGGATGTAAACAGGGATTGAAGATAAGATAACTCTTTATTGTCACTGCACAGTCATACCAAGTACAATAGCACAACGAAATTGGAAACTGTCCCACGTCGGCACTGCGCACAACACAACACAACACAGTAACTTATCTTAATAAATAAAAAGAAAGAACGTATGTTTATTGTACATTGTTTTTATTATTGTTATTGCCCCCCAAAAAGTCTAGGGAGGTAGTCACTCAGGTCAGCTGTTAGAATTGGTTAGGTCTATTGCCCTGTTGCAAAAGCTGTCCCTGAGTCTGTTTGTCGGGGACCTCAGCAGCCTGAATCTCTAGCCAGACGGCAGCAGCTTAAACATTCTGGGTGTGTACAGTCCCGTAGGATGCTGCGTGCCCTCTTGAGATAGCGAGTGCTCTACAGGTCCTTTAGGGAAGGAAGAGGATGGACAATGGTTTTTTTGGGCCATAATAATGACCCTCTGAAGTGCTTTACCATTACTTGGTATCACTACAGCCTTCTTCCTCTCCTTATCAAAAACTATTATGTCCAGTTAGTTAGCCATCACCAGTTGTAGCTGTCTGTAGCTGGGAGTCACACAGGATCATAGCTTGGTCATTCTCAATCATCTTGGAGAGGGTGTATCCCAAATTGACCTTGTATACTATACCAGTCTGCTAGCATCTTGTATCCTGCTGCTATGTGTTGGATTCTCTCAAGGGGGTTCTTTGCACAGCCTGCACCAGGGATCTTGAGTGGTGTGGTAGCCCCCCACTCTCTATCAATCTTCTGCTTAGGACTCGTTCATGTCTTGCTATGATGATGAAGCGTTTCTGTGCTATCTTTCAGTCCAACTACTTAAACAATCCAGGTGGTTCACAAGTTCGTCAGTCTGGTCTTACAGTGTTGAGCAACTGCTCTATCTACTGGGAGCTAGTGTCTTGTCCCTCTGACATCCGACAGGCCTTTCCATGTTGTGCTAAGATAAGTTATTGGCTGGTACTTGAATGGGAATAGTCCCATCTGGGGATCCTTGGGAGATCAGGCTTTCTGGCATCTCATTCATCCACAGCTGGTTCATTTGTACTAGAGATGCAGTAGAGATTGTCCATAATTTTAAAGTTGTTCTTTGGACATTGACTGCTTTAATGCTTCAATGCCTTTACATGAAGGGGAATCTTTTTTCAAACTGTGTTCTAACTTTGCAGTCATTCAAATTATAATGTATTAGACCAGGGTTAACTGGTGGATGTGTGGGTGTGAAACTCATATCAGCTGTCTGGATTAAGTTTTGTGGGGACTTGGCTGATGTCTTAAAATGTGCAAGTGGGGCACTCACAAAACAGGACATTAGAAAACAACCAGTAAAATGACGTCTCAAAAACTATGTGAATTACATAAACATTTGCTACTTGATTTTCAAGGTTTTTTTTTTAAATCAGAGTTTTTTATGGAATGATGATTTTATGGAGTGATTCAGCCACTAATTACATTCACAGTAGTCACTCAGTGTGTCTTTAGGGATTTGCTAGCTTAGCTTAGCTCATAGCCAACCCGCTAGCAGCATGGCCTCTTTACCTGTGCCTCGTGCACTTTCCTGCTCAGATGTTTAGTTATTCATCGGCCTGCTTTAGCAATAACAACACTTGTAATAGGCTGTAAAAGGCTTCTACTTGTGCAGACTCCTGCTCGCACTGGAGCGGTTCACATCCATGTGAAGCGGCACGAATGACGATCAGCATCTCCAAGTCTGAGACCATGGTCCTCAGCCGGAAAAGAATGGAGTGCCCACTCTGTGTCAGGGACAATTTACTGTCCCAAGTGGAAGAGTTTAAGTTTTAATTTAAATTCTTGTTCACAAGTAAGAGGAGCAGGAGATCAACAAAGATTGGTGCTGCGGCTGCAGTGACACTGTACCAGTCCATCATGATGAAAAGAGAGCTGAGTATAAAAGCAAAGCTCTCAATTTAATGGTCAATCTACATCCACACCCTCTCCTACGGTTATGAGCTGTGGGCAGTGACCGAAAGAATGAGATTGCGGATACAAGGGGTGGAAATTAGCTTCCTCTGAAGGGTGGCCGGAATCTCCCTTAGAGATAGGGGGAGAAGTTTAGTCATCCGGGAGGGTCTCAGGGTAGAGCCACTGCTCTTCCACATTGAAAGAAGCCAGGTGAGGTGGTGCGTGCATCTGACAAGGATGTCTCCTGGGTGAGGTGTTCCGGGCGTGTCCCACTCGGAGGAGGGACAGGACACGCTTGAGAGATTATACCTCTCAGCTGGTCTGGGAACGCCTTGGTGTTCCCTGGACAAGCTGGAAGAGGTGGCCGGGGAGAGGGAGGTCTGGGCTTCTCTGCTTAGGCTGCGTCCCCCGCAACCCGGCCTCGGATAAGGAGAAGATGATGGATGGATGGATGGATGGATGGACAACAGACTTTCAAGCTGGCTCTAGTTAAACCATTGCTTAAAAGATGGCCATGACTGACCACGTGCTTAGAGAATAACTCAAGCAGCAGAAACCCAAGAAAGAGGAGCAAGAGTAGGAACCATTATGGAAGGACAGGCCCCTGCAGGGTGGATGCAGTAGTTACAATTGTTTCAAAGAAAGTAATAAGCAATGCACTCAACTGCCATGGTCTGTATGCCCACTCACCATGCCATCTACCAAGATGATGAAGATGAGGCAAGGATGGTCACTTCAGTAAGACAATGATCCCAAACACAAAGCCAAGGAAAGACTCAGTTGGTAACAGAGAAAGATAATAAAGCTGCTAGAATGGCCCAGCCCTGAGACCAGAATCCACCTGAGCTTTGGCTCTGTCTATACATTTTCAGAATTCATAGAAATGCCCCACAGAAGCTTCAGGATTTGAAAACTGCTTGTGTGCATGCATGCGACTAGTTTCTCCATAAAGGAGGCATCTTGAATCCAAAATACTTTTGGATGGAGTATTAAACATCAGTAAGCATGTTCAATACTTTTTCCTTGTGTCATTTCTTATTTCACATGCGTCACTGCACATGCTGTGGACTTATTTTGTTAAATGGTGTGCATTAGCCAACATTAGTAAGGCAGCTAGATACAGACTGAATGTGTTCTGCTTTAACAGAGTGAAAAAGCAGCAGTTAAACAAGAAGTTTGCAGTTACCAGTACTTCGTACTTACAGATTTCTGAGTGAAGACTGGAGTGTTGTCATTGCTGTCCGTCACCGTGAGGATGACTTTTGTTTGTCCAGTTAACCCTTCTCCCGCCATATCTGCAGCTTGTACTGTCAGAGTGTACTATGGATATTTCTGTTAAGAGATGAGGACTGTTAAGGTAGATCAGCCCATCAACAGGAAGGAGGAAACACTGACATCAGTTTACAGACCTCTGTAACACACGGCTTTCAAACTGACTAAAACCCTTCACCTATGAAGGCCTGGCATTCTGCTGAAAAGCTGAAGATAAACTCATAGAATATTTTGCTTATGACAAATACATGCAAACCTGATGCCATTATCTGATATTAGCCTTAGTCAAACTTTTTAAATATAGTGTATTATTCACCAAGCAGTGGTGAAACTGTGACAAGCATGACACAAACTAGAAATGGAGACCATTAGACTCTAAAGTAAAAGTTAAGCTTCAAGAACAGTGTTTGTTTTCAGCAGTAAATTCAGGTTTTACTTCAAAGGTAAATATTATCATTATCCAAGAAATCACCAGCAGTGTTTTTGGTGCAGTGCCCTCTTTGTGATTGATTTCTAGCAGTGACAGGCAGACTACTGATCCTGATTCATAAAAATGCTTTTTCAGTACTTAGGCGTAAAAGGACACTTGTATGTTAAATGTGGTTTAACAAATCTTACCTCTCTGTCTAATCCTTTACCAGTGACTCTGATGCTTCCAGTAACTGGGTTGATTTCAAACATGTTGTCAGTGGGCAGCGGTGGGTCCTGGTTCAGAATACGATAGCGGAGCTCTGAGTTGTCACTATTTGGCTCATCGTCATCTTTGGCCTCAACCCTAACCACCTCAGTCCCTGGAGTGGAGGAATTCAGAAAAAGGAAATAAAGAGCAGAAGTTTTAGAAGGTCTTCACACTGCTTCATTTAAGAATTTATTAAATCAAAATAGAGTTAGCGTAAAAAGTCTAATTTCATTCCAACCCACATTGAAATTTTCTGAAGGTTCTGAAGGTTTCTGAATATCTTAAAATTCATTGCATTTAAACCTCTGCACTACATTGATTTCTATTGATGAGAATTGTAGATAGTAGCAAAAATAAAGAAAACTGCAAATAAGTGCCAACAAGAAAACAAAATAATGTCAAAAATATGTTTAAACATACCGATGGTCGTGGCCTCAGCAACATTTGCTTTGTAGTCTGTCGTAAAATAAGGTTTGTTGTCGTTCTGGTCGATCACACGTACTATAATCTCCATAGGAGCCTCAGCTTGTCCTGCTCCATCAGCCACAGCATGTGCTTCAAACTACACAGGCAAAAGATTTCAACATGTTTGATTCGGAAAGTTTCAGATTCACCCTTTAAATTAATTCATTTATCTCTACACCTTTAATCTACACACAATACAAACAAAGCAAAGATTTTAGTGTCTTGATGTGACTTTTGTTGTGATTCTTTTCTTTTGTGTGCCACCTGCTGCTACTGGTTGGGGTGAGAGAAGGGAGACAAAACAAAAGACACGCTGACATGAAAGCTAGAGATTAATAATAACTAATAATTGAATGCAGAGCAGTGTATAAACACAATGAGTGAAAAAAGTTCTAAGTTCTCAGCCTAATCTTAAAAGTAGAGAGGGTGTCTATCTCTCAAATCCAAACTGGAAGCTGGTTCCACAGAAGAGTACTTTAAATATTCTAAGAACCACAAGTAAGCCTGCAGTCTGAGAGCACTTAATTGGGGTGATACGGTACTTTAAGCTCATTAAGATAAGATGGGGCCTGATTCTTTTATGTGATGTACAAAGAACATCAAAAACAAACAATTTTAACAGAACTTATAACATAAAATGTTTATAAAAAAGTTTTCCAAAGTCACTCCACATGAAAGGATAATCAGAATAAAAGCTTTCTTCATCAAGTGTGATGAAAGTGTGTATCTTTTGATGATCATCAAAAGATACACACTTTGGAAAACATTTGGACAAAGTGGGGATGCTTACTAGATATTCGGCTGTTTCCTCTCTGTCAAGTGGCTGTGTTACATACAGATTTCCAGTCTCTCTGTCCATTCTGAAACGACCAACAGGAGGCAGATCAGCTCCTGGACCAGTGATGCTGTAAAAGAGCTTCCTTGTTTTATCTTCATTGGAGCGGATCTGGAAAAAACACACAGGACTGAGTTAGATCACTCTCACTGTCTATGGTAAAGGTTATGCAACAATAAAGAAGCTGTGCAAGTTCATCTTCAAAAATATCAAGAGATTCTTGGTTATCCTGATACACAGATCAGAATGATTCAGTCATCTTGTGATCTCAAATCAATAAGATTGCTAGATTCTCTAAGCGGATCTGGAAAAAACCGCATTGACTTAAATCACTCTCAGTGATGAGGATAACAGTTCTGGGATAGCTGTTGCTCAGGATGTCAAGCAGGTAATTTACTGATCATAAGGTTGGTGGTTCAATCCCTATCTACTTCACTCTGCTTTTCAAATATCCTTGAGCAAGATACTAACCATGATTTGCTTTACAATGTTTGTGAATGTTAGAAAGCACTTTCACAGAAAAAGCATGGGAAAAAGTCCTCGTATGAATAGGACAAGTTGTATAAAGCACTCTGAGTGCTCAGAAAGAAAATGAGGAAGTAAAAAAATTTCTGTTCATGAACCAGTTCATTTAACGTTTATGCAACAGCAAAGAGGCTATGCACATTAATATTCAACAGAATCCTGGTTATCCTGATATCAAACATAAGAGAGCAGAGGAAGACAGCACAGTAGTGGATGTCGTAAGATAAATTAACCAATATACAGTATATAGCGTGAAACACAACTCTGTAGTTTTCTTAGAATAATTATGTTATTCCAACAATTTCCAACACACAGTATGGAAAAGACAGTAATAAAACAAGTGTCAATGTACTAACTGCCAACATCTTGCTCTCATTACTGCACATAAACTTTAGATCTTTCCCTAAAGCAATAACTTTTCATTCTCTTTCATAGATATTTTATTTATCTAAAATAATAAATATATAAATAAAAATATATATATATATATATATATATATATAAATATATATATATATAAAATAAAATTAGCTCATAACTAAGAGGCATCTAAAAAAACTGGAAATTCTGGAGATTCAATAGTGACAACTAAAAATGGGAAAAACACGTGCTGACTGCAGACGAACAACAGAGAAATCCTGTCCACAAATAATGTCAATAAAAGTCATTCAGTTCCCCTTACCCGAGCTACTTTTAGGGGATAGGTTCCTCTCTGATTCTCAGGAACATTGAGAGGAGGAATAACCCAGTCTCTCTTCCTCCTCCTCAGTCCTCCAACAGACTTGGGGAATTGAAGAACATGCGCTTGTGGATCAGTGGCATTCTGGGAAAACATGCAGACATATTGTTGGCAAAAGCATGAACAGAAGAAGACTCAGAAATTGCAATGAGGACCACAGATCTTATAATATATCTCAGAATCTGTGACTGTGTATCGTCTACACCATTTTTAACCTAAGACAGCTGATTCATAGATTAAAAATCGAACAAAATATTAGAAAAATTGGAAGCTGTTCCTCAAAAGAGGGACTTGAAAGCTGAAGGCTCTGCCTCCTATTATACTTTTAATACTCTAGGAACCACAAGTAAGCCCAGAGTCTGAGAGCGAAATGCTCTAATGGGGTGATACGGTACTTTAAGGTCATTAAGATAAGATGGGGACTGATTACTCAAGTATTGTATTTGAGGAGCAGAATTTTAAATTTGAGGTTTTCCATGAGGTGTTAGTGTGTTCAGTCCTGTCACACATTTACAAAGACATCATCCCAGCCCCACAAAACTCAGTAGAAACAGCTGATAAGAGTTTTACACCCATGTACATCCATCAAGTCAACACTTGCAGCTTAAGGTTAAGCTGCAAGGTTAAAATTAAGCTTGAAAAAAATTCCCTTCTCAGGTACCAAGGACCAGTTTGGCTACTTTTTAAATAATTTTCAATGTCCAAAAAATCACTTTGAAAGACTTTCATGAAGCTGGGAGAACACTTCAAAAAAAAAATTACATTAGGTAAAAGTCTGGCCTCTCATGCAAAATAAAGAGGTGATTTCCAGAAACAACCTTCACATCTGAATGGAATGGATTGCGACAAAGAAATTGGCCCTAGCATTAAAAGTTACACTTTAGCTGTTAGCAGTGGCTCATGGATAAAGTAGCCATTCATTTCACTTTTCTTACCACATTAATCTAATCTTCCATCACTTCTTCCTCACTCCTCCACAGCTGGTGCTAGCAGCATCATCCTGTGACTGTGAGGCCCAGTTACTAGTTGCTGGTACCACTTATATTATTTTTATTGTTTTCTCTCAGCTTTTCAGCTCCACCTGTTTGCCAATTCTTCCACACTAAACTTGCACAGCGAAGGCTGTGTCAGGTGGAATGATTGAATGGGATGCTGTCAGTGTGCAGTGGTCCTTTAAAATGGCCACTGGCCCAAAAGTGTATCGGCTTACCAGGAAAATGTCCAATATGCCAGATTATCAGTCCTGCCCTGTCTGTAAATGTGTAGTTTTGAAAAAAATATAAATAGATTTGAACTTTTCCTTCATGCCCCATTAAACAGTGTCTATAAAACATTAAACAGTCCCGTATGAAACAGTGTCTACCTCTGTGTGGTCAGCAGACTTCACTTCAGTACTGTGATGCTGATGACTGTATTCTATGTGGTCTCCATTGTGGTGCTTTCCACATTGATGACCATGATGGTGTCCATGGTGATGCTCATAATGAACTACCCTGACTGGAACTGTTATTTTCTGACCTTGAGAGTCCCATGAGTGGATGAAGAAATTCTGGTGTCCATTATAAAGAACAACTTCTCTGTTTACCTGGAAAGTAAAAAAACAAAAGTTTTATTAGTGCATCCACTACACTTCAATTCATTAGAAATGAGTTTCTACATTTCATTAGAACAATTATACAAACTTTCCTGTGATTTTTACAGTAATTCCAACTTTGCCGTCAAGTTAACTCACCATTAATACACCATCTGCCTTTACACCAAAGCGATTGTCATCAGTGCCGAAAAGAAATATTGTGCGGTTTGTGCAGTCAGTGAAGCCCACTGAGAAAGGATAGAAAAAAGTGAATCATTATAAATGTGGAACATGTAATGAAATAACTGGCAAGTCTACATCACCTTGCTGCATATGTCCTGCTGGTAGTGTTGCTGTATTTTTTAGTATTTTCCAACAGAATACCCACTAGAGCTGGGCCATATCATACCGTTCACGGTAATACCGATATAATGTTGGGCAATGACAAGAAAATGAAGTATCGCAATAGAATATGGGTAAAACGCGCATGCGCAGTGCCTTTGTTTTCATACGCACATGGCGAAAAAGGCACGGCGGCGACGGAGAATGAGAAGGGCGAAAGCGGATCGTTGAATGAAACGGATGAAAAATGAAAAATGCTCCCACTTCAGTGTGGAACTGGTTTAGTTTTCGTCCATCAGATACACAACAAAGCACTATTTTTGGTAGAGCATGCTAGCGGGCCGTCGTTATTACCGTGTTTTTTGGAAAATACGGCGCACTTAAAATCAATCCTTTGATTTCTCTGAAAATCGACAGAGCCCCTTATTCTGGTTGTGTTTACTGACTGATGTTTTAGTACGACTTTGCTAAGCCTCAAACCCGCAACACTTGATGGATTGTCGGAGCATTACGTTTATCGTAGGGAGGAGCCTCGCGGAGTGATACGTACTGTGCTTAATATTATCGTATTGCGTGTGTATAAGCTCTTTTTAAGTGTTGTGGATATTATACATGGTTATGCTGAGGATATGTCGGCCAATTTCCACTGGAAATGCCTTTTGGTTAAACTGTCAGCAAGGAATTTGCATTTGCACTGTTAAATTTTTATATAGCTTTAATGCAAAAAACAGCTGCTTGTTTAAGTGAAAATACATTGATGGTTGTTTTTGCACTAAGAAAGTTGTGGAGTTGTAAAGTATTTTGTCTAGTGTCAATTATATCGTCAGTTATATCGTTATCGCAAATTTTCAAATGTATATCGTGATAAATATTTTTGTGGTTTCCACCTGAGGCAGGAAATTTCTTTTTTATTTTGCTAAGTACTGAATTTTGCTGGAGGCTGCTCTTTGTTTCTTAACCAGTTTTACCCATGATTCCACTGGATAATGGGTAGAACTGGATTAGAAATACTTCTTATTAATGAGCAACAGTACATTTTCAAGAGACAAGGGAAAAAAGAGAAAAATGTTTGTTGTTCATGTGCATGTGTTCTTGTGTGTGTGTCTACATGCACTAGTAAATGAGTGCATACGTTGCACATGTGGCGGCTAAAATGAAGCAAAGTGAGCATAAACATTCTCAGAACTGAGTCTTGTCCTGCACATTGAAGTTTCCTGGAGCTGGAAATAGATGCTCTGATAATGTAGATTAATTAATGTTAAAAACTAATCTTAATAATTCGGTGTCCAGTTTAACGGCCCCAGGTCAGTAGCACAGAGTTTACACTGGCCCCTGTACATTTTTTGCAGGCAAAAAAGCTTTTATTTCTATGTTTTGAAATAGTAACATTTAATACAAACGATTTATCTTTTGTATTATCCTAAATTGGCAATATTTTGTTACTAAAGCCTAAAAATCTATTATAATAAAACAATAAATTCTAGTAAACCTGATGCCTCTCTTTACACCCACCCCTCCACGGCACAGGTAGCACTGTGATAGAAAGCCACAGCTGCTGTCAAAGTGTGCAACTGAAACACTATGTGGGTCTTATCTGTTCATCTATAATCACATCCTACAGGTGTGATTATAGTACAATACTATAATGTAGATTTTTTGCTGTGTAAAACAAACAGTGGTGAATTGGGGGAGCTGAAAAGTAAACTCTTCTTCACAGCTTGTTAAGCAGGTGGTTTGACGAAGGAATCCTGCTATATTTTTCCCAGCAAAGATCAGTATGTCATTTACTGTAACAAGTACTGCGAGATAAACTCTTTTAGATACGAGAAAAACAGTTTCTTTCACTCCACCTGACATCACTGTCTCACTAACTGCTCTGCCTCTTTATTCTTTGTGTGTCTAAATGTAACAAAATGTTTACATGTAAGGAATTTAATTGTGTGAATGACAATGAATACCTGCATCTGTGGAATTAAATTGTTTGCTCGACATTATGTTGTATGTCACGCAAGACTTTTGATATGAATATTATTTCAGTGTTCCTCGCCTCACCCCCCACCCGGTGATGGCAGATGCTTTCCTCTGAGCCTGGTTCTGTTTGATGTTACTTCCTTTTAAAAGGCAGTTTTTCATCCCCACTTGAATTGAAGTGCCAAAACGTATTCATAGTTTTCTTTCTCTCTGTTTTCACCTTAGTGACTTTTGTTGTGATTTGGCACTATATAAAAGCAACTAAAGGCAAATAAAGCAAGGCAACAAGTGAATATTCATGTTAAAGTCTGCATAACTACAGTTAATTTGAAAAAGGCTACAGTCCACTTATGTTTTATATCATCTTTCAGTTTTATGAAACCTCCTTCTCTTTCAGTGCTTCATAACATCTGAATAGCAAAACCTGCTAAACAGGCTTGGGGACATTGCTCTGACCTGAGGTTAAAAGTATTTGTGAGCAGTGTGAGAGCTGAATCTGCATTCCAGAAACCTTACAACTCAGATGCAGTTGGATGCCACAACTAGTTAAGCTGGAAAAGCACCAAAAAACAGACGTGTTTTACTTCAAAGCAAGGTAGAGCTATTAATACACTGCAAGCAATACAGCATCATAGTTGTTGTTTTTTTTGTTTGTTTTTTTGGGGTTGGGGGGGTTAATATGGGTGTCTGGACACAGCCTTGTCAGTGCCTTACATATGCTTTATTTAGTGATCACAAACAACAGTTTGTGGCAGAACAGATTAAAAATTATAGTATTGTTACCTTCATTGCTGCCATCTTGGACTGACAACAATTAAATGGAGGATGCTGCTAATTTCCAAGATGAAACTTGGAGTTGAGGTCCAGATGAAAATTCTGATTGGGAACTCGAATATTCTGACAAACTTAATCTGGAACAAATGGTATGATGTTGTTTGGGTTTCAACCGAGAACAACGTAAGCAGCTAACCTGTTAAAGGCCATCTGGGCATGAGGAATCCTTTACAAAAGTTTTTTAATGTAGGGCTGTAACTCACGTCTAAATGCTCCCACAGGTTTGTATAAACAAATCCTCACATATCTATTATGATATTCTACTGGATGTTAAGACCCATATGGAAAAGATATATATAAATCTTATAAAGTTTGTATCTGTCTTGTGTGAAACTTGTATGAAAAGCATATAAGAGTGAAAACAGATATAAGATCCCTTGAAAAATTATATAATGAAACTTGTATGTTTTGGATACTTACTAAAACAATATATGAAAGTAATGAGGAAGTGGCCACTTTCATGAGTAAATCATGTAAGCCTTACATGATTTACTCATGAAAGTGGCCACTTTCATGAGTAATCACATATAAGTTTTTACTATTTCTTTTCCATGTGGGGAAACATGAACCATTTCATTCAGGTTACCAGTAAGACACTAGATTCCTGGGTTGTTCTTACCTCTGCCCAGTCTCATGCCCGTCCTCAGGTGTTCCCTGCACACTCTGAAAATCAACAGCTCTGACTCAAATCCAGGCACACATGTCGACCTCTCAGCTATTTCTGGTGATGAGACCTAGAAGAGGAGAAAGAGTATTTTGGTTGGACCTGTAATAATAAAGTGACTAATTATAAGCAAGAGAAAATAAGAGTAACTGAATAACACAAGACAATATAACAATAACTATAACTGGCATTTTAAACAACAATTAAAATACTTTTGTTGCATCGCATAATATGAATATTTTAAGACATGTGTATATGCCATTTTTCAGAGGAAACAATAAAACTACAAAACACAACGTCATCAGTGGAATAATGGGAATCAACGTGGAGGGATATGGGGAAAAAAGCCTGCTATGCCTGTGAAACAGATTAATTCGTTTTTAAATCCTGCCCAAGTTTTTTCTGCCCATTTAAAGAGTATCAGCAAGTGCTATGAATAATAAAAGTGTTCTTCTTACAATAAAAGGTTACTTGATGCATAAACACAACAAATGTGTCTGCCCCTCCGTGAGTCTGGATCTCCTGGAGGTTTCTTCCTGTTAAAAGGGAATTTTTCCTTGCCACTGTCGCCAAGTACTTGCTCCTAGGTGGTCCTTAGATTGCTGGGGTTTTGAGGTGACTGTTGTTTTGACTTGGTGCTTTCCACATGAAAATGAATCTAATTTTATTTAATTGCAGCAGGTAATGTAACATTAAACATATTTATTTTAAGTAACTTTAAACAGAATGGAAAATGGCAGAAATTAATTATAACAAAAGGAAGACGTCTCACCTGAAAAATGATGACTAAAGTGCCAAAAACCGCAAACCAAGCGGTCCCCATCTCTCCAAATCCCCTCTTTAATATTCCTGTTCTTCCTGTCGCACCGTAAGTGTAGCTTCAGTAACTGGGTGTGAGCTGGATGGAAGTAAGTTTAAGTACTTTCAGCAGATGATGTCAGGTTACAGGTGCGCAACACCCTGGTTCCGTCATGCGTGAAGAGACATAACATGGTAGTTTCTGTTTCTGTTCCTGAGTACTTCACACAAGGGCGTAGATTTGGCATGGACGGAAGGGACATGTCCCCACCAATATCCAGCGATTATTGAATTGTCCCCACCAATAATTTGATCTCTTTGAGTAAAGAAAAACAACCCGATAGAAAGAAAAAACAAAAAAAACATCTGTCAGCGTCTCATTCACCCAGCGGTGCAGAAAGAGTTAAATTATGTTCTCTGCTGGAGTCCTACGTCATGTGAGAAATATGGCCAATGTGATTGGCTGTGCTTTTCAGTGAGCTCTGTTTAGTTTTAGCAGCGGCAAGCCTGCGCTGCCAGGAGGAGAGGAGGATGGCAGCAAAAAGGAAGAACCTGGATATAAGAAAGTATTTTTCAAAGAAACCTGTAAGTCACTTAAACTCAAGTTCACTCATAAAATGTGTCCGTCATAATAATGTTACAGGCTATGCTATAGGCTTTGGCCCACATCAGTCTAAAATTGTATGTACCCATTAATAACGTGTTTTGGAAACTAACTGCACAACAGGCAGCACTCCAAGAGCAGCATTTCTAATTTTGATTGAAACTGTCAGAGAAAACGGCAGCCTCGAGCGAGCCAGGATATTAGTTTACAGAGGCTGTTAAAATTATACGTCTAAAGTCAAAATGTTGGTGACAATTTTATCCTAATGGTGCTGACATATTCATAGGGTTAATTTTTGAGACAAAATATCATGAGGTAGTCACGATTTTGCAAATATTCCACCTTGTAGTGCAGTTTGCACAAATTGTTGTAAAAATGCACTCACCCTACAAACATTACTGATGAGTCAAGATCTGCACAATTTGACAGAAACACTGAAGCAGCTGCACATTTTATTCTTATTGTCATGTATGTCCTATTTGTCAGGTGACAGAAGAACCAACACAAAGCTCAGAGAGTAATGGTGACACAAGATCACAGGTGGAATTGGATGATGACCTGTTGTTTCAATGACTGTATTTGAAGCACATGTGTGACTGCATGTATTTGAATGTCTCACTGTTATTTATCAGGTGACAGAGGCAGCTCTGCCATGTTGTAGCTCAGACAGAGGTGGAGAGGCGAGGTCACTGACAACATAACTGAAGTAATGTTGTTAAGTCCTTGAACTCATGTTTATTGTCATGACTGTATTTCAGGGCTGGACTGGCCATCGGGCATACCGGGCATTTGCCCAGTATGCCCGTGATTTTTCGTTTTTATGGGCCGATGGGGTTTTCTTCCTTTTCTTTTTTTAACGGTATAAATGAACGGTGGTGGATTGGCCAGTTGGTCATGATCGACTCTGGCCTGGACCAATTACAGCCGAGGAGGTCAAACTTTAAAGTTAAGGTGAAAAGGAACGTGATTTGTCCCGTACTACTTCAGCTAGAAAGTTGCTAATTCAATCATGAAACTGATCAATGATCAGCTGATCGGCTTTTCTCTCTGCGCCAGAAAGATGAAACCAGCGGAGGTCGCATTAAACAACAGCAGCACGTTTAAGCTTGATCAGCTGTTGTTAGCATTTATTTAATATTAATTTCTAGTATCAGCTGATGTTTGCTGGAGCCACAGCTGTAAAGCTGCTGGTCAGGATGTCGGTTTGGTTATCTGGTGAGAGGGAAACATGAAGATGAAACCAGGAGATGTCCTTACTGAATCATCAGAGCTGAACAGGTGATGGAGAAACAGGTTTACCTTTTAGGTAACATGAATGAGTTGAAGGGAAGTTATGAACTGTTTCTGAGAGACAAATAACACCAGGATCCTTTTCTAAGTAGCTGACAGCTGGTAACTGTGCAGGGGCGGGTCTAGCAAAGTTTTGCCAGGGGGCCAGGTAGGGCATTAACAGGGAGAGGGGGGCACAAAGAAATACTTTTCTTTCTTATTCTCATTTAAAATGTCTCGCTTTTAACAAATAATTATCTGAATCTTTCAACCAACATTTTCATCTGATGTAAAATGTATAGAAATCCATTATTGTATCCAGTAAATATTAAGTCTCGTTAGTATATACCCTAGTAAGTTATAGTATTCTTTACTTTGTTAAGGTACCTTCTGTGCAGTCTGCAATTCTGTTGAAGAAAGATGTTGAATCTATTTAATTACTGGAGAAAAAGAATAGATTTATGTGCATTTGTTTTATACGCGCATTAAATTTAAATCGGTTTTGTTAGTTAAGCATCTTGAGGCAGAGGGTGGGGGAGTGGTTCCCTACTTTTTTTCTTTTTTTGCTGGGAGTTGGCAACCCTTTTAGTTATAGGTATATGTAATTATAAATGAGGTGTTACTGTTTAGAATACCAGAATAGGGAAGGTGGTGTAGGTTTAAGTTTAATTATAAAGGCTTCAAAGGATTTATGACTTTTCCTATAATACCATGGTGGGCCGGTCACTAGTCAAAATGCCGATATTTTGTCCCAGTCCAGCCCTGCTGAATATGAAGTTATTTTTATTTTTGTATGATACCTGATTTATATTGAATATGGCTGAAGTAAACCAAAGTCTAAAATACTTAGTCATTTGTTTAATTGTAATTTAGCATTATATAACTCACATATAAAACTATCAATTGTAATTTTAAATGGTTTAAAAGCATGTAGAATAGCATATGTAGGCAAGTACATTTCTCCTTTTGTTATCAAGAAGCAAAGACAAAAAGGAAAAAAAAACTGAATCATTCGTCCCCACCAATGCCAAAACGAAGTCTACGCCCTTGACTTCACAGATACACAGCAGATAGTAGGAGCTGGCAGCAGTATTACCAACAGTGCTCTGAGTCTGAGCTCAGCAAGCCACATTCTGCAGATACTGACATTTCGACAATGTGTCGAGCGCAGATGTTTGGAAACGCAGTTCAAAGCACACAGGTCACGTGACCACAAACTTTTGGTGCACTTCTGTTCTCTAAGCGACAACAGGATTCCATTTTATACTTAAAATCAGGCACGTGCAGAGCGGGGTGGGGCGGGACGGGCTTGAGCACCCGTCCCTTTCCTGATGGGTGCCCACAGTGCCCTTTTGTTGAGGCAATTTCTTCTTCTTCTTCTTTTTTTTTTTTTTTTTAAGTGTACGTGTGGAGTCCTGTCTATGCCCCTCAACAATAATATTTAACTATTAATCACAGTTTTGCTAAATAAAAGGATCTGGCTTGCATCAGTCACATACGGTGGCCCCTAGAGACAAAGCACATACAAACTCCAAAACACAACGGAAGTGTCACGGTGAGTGAGATGAGCATGTGGAAGAAATAAAGGAGGATCCAAACGCAGGCACTTGTAAAGGTGTGAGGGTGGTTTATTAAACACAAAAATATAGATGGACAAATGGTAAACGGAGAACTAAACTATACTGGACAACTAAACTACTGAGCCTGAACAAGGACACGAACCTGAACAGGAAGGAAGACGGAAGATGGTATATGACGGTGACAGCAGGGAGAACACACGAAAGGAACATGGTAGATACACAGACGGACCAGCAACTACAATGACAGAAGACACGACTTAAATACACACAGGGAGATTACAGGTGGTGGACACAGCTGGGAGTAATTAACGAGACAAGACAAGGGAGGTAAACTGAACACACTCACATGAGACGCAGTCCTTCACAATAAAACAGGAAACAAGAGATCACTACACAAAGACGCAGACTCGACATTGAGAGACAGACAGAAAATGACACATGGAACTAAACCCACACAAAACATGAGAACACAAATCCTAAACCACAAGTAAACAGAAACATGAAACTCTAATAATACGCAACTCAAACAATAGGCAACAATTCCTTAAACCTGAATAAACAGAACATAGAATTCAAATAGTAACTAACAAATCACAAATAATCAAGAAACACCAGACAACCCCAAAGCACTCCAAGGCTACGTCCACACGCACCCGGGGATTTTTGAAAACGCAGATTTTTCTATGCGTTTGCACCTTTCGTCCACACGTAAACAGCGTTTTCGGTCACTGAAAACGGAGATTTTTAAAAACCCCGGCCAGGGTGGATATTTTTGAAAACTCAGCTTTTGCATTTACGTGTGGACGAGAAGAACGGAGAAAACGCAGAAAATGCAGCGTCAAAGGTGTGCGCCTTTTTTGACGTCACACTGTGCGCCGCGTTATTGTTTCGGTGAAATGAATTTCTACAATACTGTTACTGTTAATTGTACTCTCTGCAGTGTTTAAATGCTTACATACACACACAGTTACTGTCCCGACTCGGTTCTGCTTCTATGCCCCATCCTTGTTTACTATTTCCCACCGAGGCTTCTAGACTTCTGATTGGCCAACATTTCTACACGGGAGCAAGGAGCACAAGAGTCCAGATCAGTCAATAACAGAAGAAAACAGATCAAAAACCAAACCAAACTAGAGCTCAATAGGAGTCCATGAAAAGTTCAGGGGGTCGGCCGTGCGGACAGCAATGGCGGCGACGGGCAAACAGTTCTGGGGACCGACCGTGCACACGGCAACGGCGGCGACGGGCAAACAGTTCTGGGGACCGACCGTGCACACGGCAACGGCGGCAATGCAGACAAAACAAATCAGGAGGCCGGCCACTTGGAAGGCAGTGGCGGCCACTGAGCAGGTCTGGAGGACGACCGCGAAGCCAGCGGTGGCGAAAAGGAAAGCGGCCGGCAGAGGCGAGGCGGAACAGGACGAGCTGGGTCCAATGACGGTGTGGCAACCGCAGGACCAGACGAGGCAGGAGCAGACGAGGCTGATGAAGACACAGAGGCCGACGCTGCAGGCGTGGATGAGGCTGACGCTGCAATCAGAACTGGTGTCCATTTACCTGATCATCCTCTCTACTTTGCTCTCTGTTATAGTAGAAGATGTTGTCTTTAGATGTTAGCTCCTTCTGCTCCTCTTTCCTCAGACTTACAAACAGCACAACCAGGACCAGCACTGAACACAGAGCACAAAGTTTAGCACACAACAACCTAGGGCTGCTCGATTATGGCAAAGATGATAATCACGATTATTTTCACTGAAATTGAGATCTCGATTATTTGACGATATTTATTTAACAATAACAATGTATTAAATAATGACTTTAAAGATTGTCAAAAAATAATATAAAATAGTGTGCAAATACTGATAACAGTGCAAATGTTTGCAATATAAAAAATAAATGAAAAATGTAAACATCTGTGTTTAGTGAACTTTGCAGTGTTGCTCTGTGGTGCAGCTACAACACCGTAGCAAAGTTTACACACTATGTCTACTTGATCCACGTCTGACTCCGCGAACCCATAATGTTTCCACACCACTGAAGTTTTTTACCTCTCTTTTCAACCAACAGCAGTCACTCTACTCTCCAAATAACTTCTGCTTAGCTTTCCGAGCTTCCCTCAGGTCCTCTTAATCAGCGGTCCCCAACCCCCCGGCCTCGGACCAGTACCGGTCCGTGAGTCGTTTGGTTGAGAGTTGAGGCTCAGGTGTGAAATGTATAGTTTTCAGGGTTTTTATCAGTTTTCAGCATTATTTTGTTATCGTTTTTATCGTTTACTCGGTTTTCCTGGGTCTTTTCATGTGTGTTATGAATAAATTTTCTTTTTTTCGGTACCGGTACTAGTTTTATTTTGTTGTATTTATCCGTGACACCTTAAAGGCCGGTCCATGAAAATATTGTCGGGCATAAACCGGTCCGTGGCGCAAAAAAGGCTGGGGACCGCTGCTCTTAATTGTTGTGACACGTGTTTGAAATGCAGAGAGGTGCGCTCGATTTGCCACACGGAGCAGCGCGAGAGTAAAGCACGAGGGAGGGGCTAATAATCGGCTCAGTCATTTTTAATGATCGTTGAAAGCCCAGATTGTAATCGAGATTAAAATTCGATTAATTGAGCAGCCCTACAACAACCAACCAAATCCAATTAGCTGGGAAAGAAAACAGAGGCTACAAGTTATAAATCCATTCACAACTCACTGAGCAGCAGAATGCCTCCAAGTACTCCCCGAATAATGGGCAGGTTGCTACCACCTAAAGCACGCTGAGTACACATCAAATCTTCTCCCTTGCAGTCGCACACTTCAGCTTTGATGATGCTGTCCTGCTCCAGGCCATGTTTGTCTGCCACTGTCAGTATAACACTGTAATTTCCACTGGGCAGCTCAATGGCTAAATTCAAGATGATGCCTGTTCCTAAAAAAACACAAAAAAAAAACCCAGCTTAAAGCCTTTTCTGGCAGTAATTACTCTCCTGACATGAGCACTAATCATTTTAATCTTAGTGATGAAAACTGAATCAGGTGTCATGTAAACTTTAATTTTTGGGAAAAGGCAATATTGATATTTAGAAATCAGATATTCGCAGGAAATAATCTCAACACAAGTGATGAAATATATTAAGTTTCTATTTCAAAATATTTCACATTCTGGCCATGTGACTGGACAGCATCAGTTTATACAGTTTACATACTGGAGTTGTTCATCCTAGCGGTCCAGTTGGTCTTTGACATGCCCTGTAAAGACACCGAGTAGGGAGGTCCAAATTCTGGTCCGTCTTTATCTGTTACTGAGAGCAGCTGAGGAGCTGGATCCTTGTTGCACACCTGAGGAAACACAAAGCCTTTATGCTAATATTCTGTATCACATGACTGCATACATAGGGCTTGGTTAAACTTTTTAATTGATTGCATCTTGAAGTCGGTAGATTCAATAAATACACCCATCCTGCACCACTATTTGATGTGTTAAATGAAAACACCTGTTGAGCTGGTGGGAAATAAGACATACCATAATTTCATGCTGCTCAATGATGGGAGCATTGTCATTGACATCTTCCAGCTGAATGATCAGAGTACCAGTTCCTGTAGCTGGGACTGCATCTGGTCACAGAACAAACACAGATATTCACAGGTGGGTTCCATCGACAAAGTGAAATATAGTCCAAATTTTAACGCTCAGAGACTTTCCTCTGGTCTTCCAGTTCTTACATAACTGACATTTGACACACAAATAATTGAAGGTACTGCAACAAAGGGCGACTGTGGCTCAGGGGATTGGGAAGCTCATCTGTAACCGGTAAGTTGCCGGTTCGATCCCCCTGCTCTCTCTGTCTGGGTTGTTGTGTCCTTGGGCAAGACACTTTACCCTACTGGTGATGGCCAGAGGGGCCTATGGCACGATATGGCAGCCTTGCTTCTGTCAGTCTGCCCCAGGGCAGCTGTGGCTACAGCTGTAGTTTCCCTGCACCAGTGTGTGAATGAATAGTGGAATTGTAAAGCGCTTTGGGTGCCTAGAAAAGTGCTATATAAATGCAATCCATTAACAAAGGGCAACAATGTTATTAGCTGTGAGCATGCCAGGAACATCTGTTTGTACTGGAATTTATATTGCAAAGAGCGAGCGCACACACACACCTTAATCCAGTGAACAATAAAATACATTTTGTTTCCCTGATGTCACTTTTGTGTCTTGATAAACTCTTTCCTCATGTTCATCTCTGACATTGTACAGATTTGTTAAAGTAGAGGTGAAAGAGCCACAGCAAAACTCTTGTTTACCAGTGTAATTATTCAGACACTTGTTATTTTATGAAATCATATCAGTGGTCATTGTGTATGGGAGTCAAATGATGATAAGAATCCGCATCAGTCTTAACTCCGTCCTACCATTATCATAGGCCCCGATGGTAGCGATGTATCTGTCGTTTGTGACAAAGGGGGCCTCTCTGTCCATGGACGCTCTCACTTTAATAAGGCCTGTGTCCTTGTCCACGTTCAGCCAGCCTGCAGGGTCATTCATTATTTTGTACCTGTACAAGACAGTCACAGAAAAGATGGTAATACTGTGCAGGCAGGATGATTACAATTAGCATGTTTCACAATATGGCACAGTAGGGCTGCACGATTTTGCATAAAATGAGATTCACGATTTTTTGGCTTAGAATTGAGATCATGATTCTCTCACGATTTTCTTTTCCAATATAAATATTTATTGCACTTATTAACTGCACATCAACTTCGTAACAGTTGAGACTGAACATAAAAACAATAAATAAACATAAAAACAACAAATAAACATAAAAACAACAAATGTCTCACGTTTTGTTGTTGCCGCAAAATGTTGTACTGCTTGAAATTCCGTCTCCACCGTTGCTCGACCCTCATGTATAGAGCAGGTAGTGCAACAATAGAAAAATAGTTGCGGGACGGCACTGTGTAGCGTTTGTCTAGGGTGTTGATCATTTTTCTAAATCCCTCGTTTGGTATGGAGCGCCAGGACTGCCATAATGAATTAATTAAATACACCATTAAATAATTAATTAAATGTGGCAATAATTAATTAAAATTGGAATTAATTAATTAAATAAATAGTTATGACACATGTAATTAATTAATTGACACATTTAATTAATATTTATGTATTTCACATTAATTATTGACACATTTAATTAATTAATTATTGACACATCTAATTAATTATTTATGTATTTCACATTTTAATTAATTATTGACACATTTAATTAATTATTTAATGATATATTTATTTATTTCATTTTGGCAGTCCTGGCGCCTGGCTCTCATCTTGAAATAATTTTATCTGTCAGCCTCACCCATCAAACTCAGGGGGCGGGGTTAACGCTGCCCATGCAGCTTCTCTAACATTTGATTGGTTGCCGTGCAAAGTAAGTCAAAACAGGTCGATCCTAGATAATCGATTGCTTGTGTAGACTTGGGGCAGCCAGGTATCCCAGAATGCAGATCAAATCACAGGCAGCAATGGTGGTGGTGTAGTTTTAAAATACCCCGTTTTTCTGTCACCAGCTACACTTTTAACAGTGTTTTAGCCGCGAATGTCGCGACGTATGTCTGGTCAGGTTGTCAACATAGAACATGTTTGCAAAAGTGCTCAGATGTTTTCGGAGATTTCACTAGCTCTGCTAACAATTAGCATGCAGAGTGCACCCAGGGGGTTACGTTAACCGGTTTGTTTACATATTCCACTCTCCGTGTTCCACATGTTGCATTCGCAGATTCTCATTTTCACCGAACGATCGTCTCTTTCCGCCTGGTCTTGTGTCTCTGTGCTTCTGTAACATAAAGAACGAGCTGACATTTTTCTCACGAAACCAGCGATCAGCTCAACAGACCCTCAGTTTACCTGCATGCATCCTTCTCCTCATCTGTCAGCTGTTTAACACCTGCTGCTAATTCAAGAAACACGCCTACGTTACCTGGTGATAGTCACAGTTTAACTGGGCAGTCGGTGCTCGATATAAAGCAATGTCAGCGCATATTTCTGCACAAGATAAGTAAATATAGTGTTTTCCCCGAGCGCAGAGCTGCTGGAGCTTGTTTCCTTACAGAGCACTTTATAGGCGAAGCAGCTTCATCAGCGGCTGATGTCCAATCACCGGCACACAGCTTTGAAACCTCAGCTGAGTTTTAGCTCTCAGTGGTTAAACGCTGGACTTCATTCACTCAGGTTCTGTCTGTCGGGTCACGTTTACTTCACTGTTTTATTTACAACTGAGCAAATCTGTTTGGCTGAGGTTAAAGGTACGTTTCATAACTGCATAGTTTCCACAGACGTTTAATGGTTCACTGCACATGTGTTAGACTGAACTATCATCTAAATATCATCTGTTTTTTAATAGTTATTCAACTGTATTCTAAGCACCAGCTGTCTGTTAGAATGTGATTTTTTTCTCTCTCTGTTGGCAGAGGTATAAAAAAAATGCGCAGGAAAATTCTGACGTGCTATGGCAAACTTCACCGACGATATTTAGGGAGGAATAAAACACACATCAAACATAATGAACCATCTGTCAAAGGCTTGTTACAAACTATGTTAGAAGAAAACTAATACTGCTCATGAAGGAGACGGTGTCCTTTAAAACTAAACATGTTAATAGGACCTCCCTATTTATATCATAGTTTATGATATAGCACGTGTATTTCAGTAATAGCCTGCTGATTTCAGGTGAACAGTCGCTCACGTAGGCGTTATCTGTGATACTCCTTAACTATAATTTATCCAAGTTAACTTCAGTTAACCATTCAGACAGTTCTTTTGCAATGAAAAACATAAACACCCATGCTGGTGTAGGTTTCCTCAGTGCCAGCTGTTAACATTATAGCTGCTTATGCAGTAACCATGGTAACCACGGACTCTGAGCGGCTGGATCGACGGAGGTCAGACAACAATTTTACATGTATGATCTTAAAACAGGACACAGCCACTATACGTGCTGGCCTCATATCAAATGTGAAGGCAGACTGAGTCTATGTTTGACGTTTTTATATCTAATCTTCCTTTTCAAACATTTAAACAGCAGCGAGTCTGCAGCTGAGGGAATACAAACTCAAATTGTCGGAACAGGTTTGCTTGTTTCTTGGATTCATTTGGTGATTTATTAAATGTATAACTGTTATTCTAATCTGCTGCTGAGTCTCTTACACTTTTCTTTATGCTGTATATTTTCACGTCTCTGGAATAGTTGGAAGTTAGATAGTCAGCTGGGAAACTTTGTGTTAACTCATGGAGCTGAGGATATCGTGGATATCGTGGATATGCTGACCTCGCTCCGTGGTGTACAGGGCCGTTTACCCTCATGATTAATATTCGCAATAAAAATATTAGCCGAACATCATGAAGTCTGTATGTGTTTCATAGTGTCGAACAACCTTTGTACAGTTAAAGCCAGCAGTTACTACATGACAGAAACACCAACGTTATCTCTTTTATGCGTTTATACACAGGTCACGCTGATTACTGAACAAAAACCCAAAGATCAGATGTTAAACAGATTTATTTGCTCTCTCTCCTCCTTAAACATGTTTTTAATGTTAGTTATAATTCAGAATTGGCGACTGAAACACGTAGGACACATAAGAACATCAGGAAATAAAATACCAATAAATATAACCTCAGTAAAAGAAGTCAGCAAGGGTTACTACAGCTGTGTACCGGGGCCTGCGCTTTGTCGGTGGGATTGCTTGCGAGGCGAGCGGGTCTATCCCACGCTTTGCCGTCAGACTGGGCAGACATCTCCGAAATCATCGAAGCACTTTTGCAAAGAGGCTGTATCTTGACAAACCGACCAGACACATGAAGATTAAACCACTACATTCTTGGCTAAAAAATATTAAAACGGTATTTGGTGACACACAAACAGGGTTTTTCAAAGTTCAGTTCTGTTAGCTTCCACATGCCGGTTGTTGTGTGCTAGAAACAATGGCCACCAGGCCAAAGCAATGGTTTTGACTCGATCAGCGTTAACCCCGCCCCCTGAGTTTGATGGGTGAGGCTGACAGACAAAATTATTTCATGATGAGAGCCAGGCGCCATGACTGCCAAAATGAAATAAATAAATATATCATTAAATAATTAATTAAATGTGTCAATAATTAATTAAATGTGTCAATAATTAATTAAAATGTGAAATACATAAATAATTAATTAACCCTTTAGAGCCGGTAGGAGCGGACACGCTCCGTTTTGCATAACTATTTTTAAATCCCGGTAGCACTGCAACCACGTGAGCTAGCGCAATAATTTTTTTTGCACATGAAACCGGAGGAGTTGTACTTACATCTTATGCCATCAGCCTGTCCTCGGTCACGGCTTCCTTCCACATAAAGCTTTGCAAAAACAAAAACATAATATTCCAGAAACACGCTTTGCCGATCCGATCAGCTGTTCGTAACACTTCCTACGTCCATCAGCGCGAACTATCACATGACCGCATGACCTGCCCGAAACCGGAAGTGACGTCATTTTGCGGAAATGTAGTTTTTTACCATCGTGGCTTCATGAGCTTATACTTCTGTTTTTAACTCATTCACTGCCATTGATGTCTATAGACGTCAATTGAAAAACTTACGTTGACTGCCATTGACGTCTATAGACGTCAATTACGTTTTTCAATGGTAGGGGCTAGAATACAACCTTCTAGGGGAGGGGGCAGGTGTGGGATTTGAAGGGGAAGGTGACTGGAAAGGCAGAAAAACCCCAAGGGCACCTTACAACACCGACCCTGATAGCAGGCTAGACGGTGACCTAGGCAGGCACCAACTTGAAAAACTGAAGCCCACCAGCAGTAAAAGTAGACCTGCAAGGAGGTGCAGGGTTTGCGCACGTAAGGGATTGCGCAGTGAGACAAAAATGTGGTGCAAGTCTTGTTGTGTGCCCTTGCATCCCGGAAAGTGTTATAATGATTACCACACAAAAGTGAATTATTCATTGTCAATAAATGTTTCACTATGTACATTTTATTTTTTCATATACTTGTAAATAAATTGTTTTGATAAAACATAACCTTTCTCAGTGTTATTTCTGTTTTATAGAAGTGAAAAACTATTTTATATGTTAGAGGTGTCACAAAGCAAGAAATATTAGTGTCAAAGGCACTTTTCTGCTTGAAATGTATTTTTCACAAAAAGCTCGTTTTCTCCCTTTTTTTGGTCAAAACAGGCATTTTTGGTGGAACCCACCTCTCTTCTACAGCTGATTACTAAAGAATGGAAAATGGTAGAAACAAGCTTTTTTTTGGATGAAAGAAGAGCGTCTGTTCTTCATTTTGGTAGGTTCAGCGTTTATATGATCATAACACACAGTTTTCTGTGGCTCTTCAAAAATGAGTAGAAATGCTCAAAAACCCTGGCAGTGGGGAGTTACCTGATTTGAAAATGGCTGGCAGTGAATGAGTTAAAAGTTATGTTTGACTTCATGACTTTCTGTGTCGTTTCTGGGATGCTTAGGACTCATATTGCACTGCTGGAAATATTTTATTTTGATGCATATGCTGTTATTTTGCAAATTTGCACTATAATATATTTTTTTCGTTTTTCCTGTAGAATATGAAAATTGGTGTATCTCAAAAGTAAAACTATGAAGACACTTAAAATAAATTTCCTTTGGTGGGAGTTTGTGCAACTTTTTTGTATTTACAGTTTTGAAGGATAAGCCTCTTAAATTTCTCTAACTAGAAATATATGTTAAAAAAAAACAAAAACGATTTTAAATTTTTTTGTAGTTTATTGCACTTTTTTGCAATTTATGTAATTACTATGCACTTAATGCAGACATATTATTAAAATTTGGGCTATAATGGTTGTACTGATATATAGCAACTTGAAATGCTCCAAAAAATGGCTCCACAGCATGTAAAAATATACTATAAGCTCTGGCGGACTTAATAATAATGGATTGGATTTATATAGCGCTTTTCAAGGCACCCAAAGCGCTTTACAATGCCACTATTCATTCACTCTCGCATTCACACACTGGTGGAGGCAAGCTACGGTTGTAGCCACAGCTGCCCTGGGGCAGACTGACAGAAGCGAGGCTGCCATATCGCGCCATCGGCCCCTCTGGCCAACACCAGTAGGCAAGTAGGGGTAAAGTGTCTTGCCCAAGGACACAACGACCAGGACAGAGAGCCCAGGGATCGAACCGGCGACCTTCCGGTTACAGATACGCTTCCCAACCCCCTGAGCCACGGTCGCCCTTGGACTTGGTTCTATAGTAGGTCTTAAAGGGTTAAATGTGTCAATAATTAATTAATTAAATGTGTCAATAATTAATTAAAATGTGAAATACATAAATAATTAATTAAATGTGTCAATAATTAATTAATTACATGTGTCATAACTATTTATTTAATTAATTAATTCCAATTTTAATTAATTATTGACACATTTAATTAATTATTTAATGGTGTATTTAATTAATTCATTATGGCAGTCCTGGCGCTCCACAGTTTTGCACAGTGTTGATGGGAGCCATATCTTTGGTCAGGTGATAAGTAATAGCCTCCGTAATTTCTTTGTGCCTGTGGGAGTTCGACGGGTATAGGGAAGCGCTGTATAAGGTTCCCGTTATTGATGTTTGGGTGGTTGACCGGGACGGATTTTCTCCTGTCACTTTCTCGTCATCCCTGACGTGCTCTCCGTTGTTTTTTCCCTGCTAATTTTAGCATCACATGGCACAGCTTCTGTATCACGTGGTATAAGGCTCCGCCCTTGTCATTTGTTGAGCAGGAAGAGTGAGCACTTGTTTTCATGCAGAGTACGTCCCGGATCAAAATGCGGTACAATCGTTGTCTTTTTTTTTTTTTTTTTTTTAAATCGTTGTCATTTGGAAATGAGATCGCACAAAAGTATGAATCGAGATTGCGATTTTCTGACGATTAATCGTGCAGCCCTATGGCACAGTGGGTTATTTGATTTTGGACATTTGTCGGGCTGTATTTTTATTATGCAAATGTAGCTCTGTGTAGACCACGAGTGACAATAATATTTATCTTTCTTCTTAATATCTTATATGTTTCTTCTTAATATTTCTTCTTTTTAATATGTTTCTTCTTAATATTATCATTATTTTATCTCTTAATTCTTCCCTCATGTTTAATCCATGGTGTTATGATAACTGTAATTAGACAAATGAACTGTTACAGGTTTCTCACGTTCTTTATATTTGGGGCTTTGATAAGCAAACCAAATGTACTATGAGTGTAGCCAGAGGTAGCCAAAATAGATGTGGTACACAAATATTTTTAGAAATATTTGTGTACCACATCTATTTTGAATTACATATACAAAGTGTTTTTTTGTAAAGTACGTCAACACTTTGCATTGTTAGGATTGTTACATCTATTGTTAACATCAAGTGTTTTAAAAAAAGAAAAGAAAAGAGAGAACCAGTTCATCTCTCTCTGGTAATCAGTGGTAGTACTGGGCTGGAACCTATTTTGAAAACATTCTTCAGAGATTTTGGTCTATATTGACCTGACAGCATCATGCAAATTTTAGTCAGTGAACAGAGCGTTCCTGTCATGTTCAAGAAACCAGTTTGAGATTATCTGAGTTTTGTGACATGGTGTGTTATCCTGCTGGAAGCAGCAATACGAAGATTGGTACACCGAAGGCAGGGATACAGCCAGAAGCAGGCCATGGAATTAGTATTGGTATTAAGAGGCTCAAAGTGCCAAGAACACATCTTTCACACCATTACTGACATCCTGAATTGTTGACATAAGGCAGGATGGAGTCATGCTTTTCATTGCTTTCATGCTTGTCAAAATGTAATCCTACCATCCAACAGAAATCAAAACTCTTCAGACCAGACAATATTCTTCCAATCTTTGTTTTTCCAACTCTGGTGAACCCAAGTGAACTGTATTTTGTTTGTTTGTTTGTTTTTAGCTAACAACTGTGTCCCGCACTGTGATGGTTCACTGGTGTAGCCCATCTGCTTCAAGGATGAATGTGCTGTGCATTTAGAGATGCTGCTCTTCATATGATGGTTATGCATGTCTACCTATGAATATCTAGTGGTTATTTGAGTCACTGTTGCCCTCCTATCAGCTCGAAGCAGTCTGGACATTCCCTTCAGATATAAACAAACAATTTTCACCCAGAGAAATGTCGCTCACTTGGTGTTTTCCAAATCCCCTTTCTGACCAGATTTTGCAGTGATTTGTATTGTGGACTGGAATTGAACCAACAACTTCTCACTTGCCAAACCAACTATGCTCATATGGAAAAGATGTATATAAATCTTATAAAGTTTGTATCTGTCTTGTGTGAAACTTGTATGAAAAGCATACAAGAGTGAAAACAGATATAAGATCCCTTGAAAAATTATATAATGAAACTTGTATGTTTTGGATACTTACTAAAACAATATATGAAAGTGGCCACTTTCATGAGTAATCACATATAAGTTTTTACTATTTCTTTTCCATGTGGGTGGAGCCAAAAATAAATGATATATATACTATAGTTTTACCTTCAAATGATCAACGGATATATAGTCACTTCTTTTCTTCGACTATTGTTTCCACCAATTTATTATTTATGTAAACTTACAAGGAAATATTACACATTTTACAGACTTTTATTCCCTGTTTGGAAACTGAACGCCTCTGTTTTACAGCCCCTCAGTCGGTTTGCCAGGTGCCAAAAAACAAAGTCTGGGTACTAATGAAGTGTTTTTATAGTGTACTTTTGACTGAAAAACTGAATGTTTGAGGCACTTATGAGGTCGGTCATTGTCTCTGTCAGTGAGAAATTTGTTCACAGTAAAAAGGCTTTTTTTTTGTCCTGTTTGACTTACGAGACTGTCTGCTTGCGTGCAGTGCCTGGGTCTGAAGCAGTGTACTGCACCACGACTTCATCCACAGCAAGGTCCTCTGGTTTTACCACAAGCATCTCCTTTGGATCAAATATTGGAGCTTCATTCACATCCTTCACATTCACCACCACTGTGGCGGTAGAAGTGACCACAGAAACACCAGGAGCAAAAGGAATCTCATTCTCCACTGAAACCAACAGGGTGAACTTGCTGGCCCTCTCGAAGTCCAGCTCCTGGTTGGAAGGAAGAGAAAACAAACATAAGGGTGTTGGCAATGTTAAGTTACAACAAATCACAGGAAGTACTTCCATCGACTAAAGAAAATATTCATAGATGATAAATATCTCCCAATATTATGAATGAATTCCTGATTTTCTTCGTACCTTTGCAGTAGAAAGGATTCCTTCCTGTTTGTTAGTTCCCGTTTTTACTGTGAAAAGTCCATCAGGATCACCACTGACGATCTTGAACTTGGCGTTCCAGGCTGGAGTTTGTGGTTCATCCTCATCTGTTACCATCATCCTAACCACCACAACATCCTTTTTGTTTTCATCAACTCTTGAATTATACTGTGAGAAAATAAAGGATGGGAGTGAAAACAGATCTAAAGCCTCCTCATTAGGGATAGAGAATAATGGCCTCATTTTGTAGTCTGTGTCATTATACTGGGCTCATTACTTACTGCACAGCTGTAGAATTTTATTAAATAAAGTTAATTCACTAAAAATGGAACAAAAGTGTTTTTAACCATATTAGCATATTTTCCATGTTCTGTCAAAGACTCACTATTCCCTGTACAAACCAGGGCACCCTGATGCTTCTCAAAATCTATAGATAACTACATTTTTAATTGTGACAACTAGTTGTCAACTACGTGGAGGCAGCTCTACTACGTAGATAAAAATATTATAATTTCTTTAATAATTTTTACTTAAATTGACAGCAGTATTTTACTTATTGCCGGCTGTACACATGTAAATGCCAAAGTTACACACAAAATGTAGCACATGTTGAACAGCTGCTAAAGTGCACATGCTGTGGACATGTTTTGTTCTATTGTGGGTTTTTGCTGTTTTTACTATGTGTGAGTGCAACATTAGTAATGCAGTTAGATACAGACTGAATGTGTTCTGCTTTAACAGAGTGAAAAAGCAGCAGTTAAACAGGAAGTTTGCAGTTACGAGTACTTCGTACTTACAGATTTCTGAGTGAAGACTGGAGCATTGTCATTGCTGTCCGTCACCGTGAGGATGACTTTGGTTTGTCCAGTTAACCCTTCTCCCTTCATATCTGCTGCTTGCACTGTCAGAGTGTACTGTGGATATTTCTGTTAAGATACAGGGACTGTTAAGGTAGATCAGCTCATCAACAGGAAGGAAGAAACACTGACATCAGTTTACAGACCTCTATAACACACAGCTTTCAAACTGCTGACTAGAGTCGGTCATCTATGAAGGCTTGGCACTCTGCCGAAAGGCTGAAGCGAAACTCATTTTATATTTTGCTTATGACAAATGCCTGTAAACCTGATGCCATTAACTAATAATAGCTGTGTCGAAACTTTTTAAATATAGTGTATTCCCTGACCAGCTAGCAGGAGGCTGTTTGTTTGGCATGGGAAGTTCAAAACAGACGTGTCGACGCTGTGTCAAGCTTCCGAAGCACAGAAGTTTCGATACACC
Source organism: Simochromis diagramma (assembly GCF_900408965.1). NCBI lineage: Eukaryota > Metazoa > Chordata > Actinopteri > Cichliformes > Cichlidae > Simochromis > Simochromis diagramma. The sequence continues at coordinate 794,552 of NW_024386935.1, read as the reverse complement.
GCTCCAAAGCGTGGTTCAAAACACCTAGGTCATGTGACCATGACTCACCAAGGTTTTGGTTTTGGTGTGCTTCACCCTAGTTTCGACAGGTGGGGTACCTGCTGCTTCTACACACTGCCAAGCAGTATTGGGACTAACGCGTTACAGTAACTACGTTATTATTGTGGTAACGAGCACAGTAACTAGTTATTATGCCAAAATCAGGAACGCGTTAGTCGTTACTGGGATTTAGATAGGCTCGTTACTCGTTACTTCGTGTGGTGACATCGCGGAGCTTCCACAGATTCAGTAACATTAGCAAGTGGTGGAGGCCAGCAGGTGGATGAGAGAAAGGGGACGGAGAAGGAAGAGAGACCCGAGGCGGCCGCCGGTCCGAGTGTCAGGTGAACTGAACTTCAGGTAAGAAGTTATGACCTGCAGTCTATCTGGGTAAACCAATAAAAAAACAAGTTTAGGTGGAGTTTATTTTCATTACTCTGACTTTTTCCGTACTGTGTACTAGCTAGCATGACGGGGTTTCTATACAGCTGGGTGGTGCTATGTTACTGATGTTGAACTTTATTTTGTTCATAAGGTTAATTATTAGAGTTTCCAACCGTCCCCTAAAAAACCGAATCGTCTCTTATTCAGAGAAAATATTACGCGTTTCGTATTGAGATGAAAAGGAACAGTTTGTCCCGGACTGCAGCTACAATGAAAAAGACACAAAGCTGGAGTTATTCTGTGTTTACGCTGCACAGCTGCCTCTTCTTCTCTCATCCTCTCACCCTCCCTCTCCTGTTTCTACTTCAATCATGAAACTGATCAATGATCAGCTGATCGGCTTTTCTCTCTTGTCTGTTTATCGCTCACTTTGTGCCAGAAAGAGGGAACCAGCGGATGTCGCGCTAAACAACAGCAGCACGTTTAAGCTTGATCAGCTGTTGTTAGAATTTATTTAATATTAATTTCTAGTATCAGCTGATGTTTGCTGGAGCCACAGCTGTAAACCTGCTGGTCATGATATGGTTTGGTTATCTGGTGAGAGGGAAACATGGAGATGAAACCAGGAGATGTCCTTACTGAATCATCAGGGCTGAACAGGTGATGGAGAAACAGGTTTACCTTTTAGGTGACATGAATGAGTTGAAGGGAAGTTATGAACTGTTTCTGAGAGACAAATAACACCAGGATCCTTTTTTAGGTAGCTGACAGCTGGTAACTGTGCAGGGGCGGGTCTAGCAAAGATTTGCCAGGGGGCCAGGTAGGGCATTAACAGGGAGAGGGGGGCACAAAGAAATACTTTTCCTTCTTTTTCTCATTTAAAATATCTAGCTTTTAAAAAATAATTATCTGAATCTTACAACAAATGATTGATAGATTGATGCATATATACCATCAAAACAGTGTACATCACTGTCACAACAGTGTTTATTTTCATTCAAAGGCTTTATGATTTTTCCTATAATGGCGGCCGGTCTCTAGTCAAAATCCCCGGGCCGATTTTTTGCCCCAGTCCAGCCCTGTATGCAACTCATCTGCAGTCTGGTGTTACCTACATCTTCCTATTCAGAAGGCAGAATTTCCGAGTTCTGAGTACAATCGAAAGCACCACGACTGCAGTTTTTGTGTTGGATGTAAAAAGCGCACGAGACTGGCAAAGTTATGGAAGCAACACATTAACAAGAGAATTCTGAGTAAAACCAAAGTTACTTTCCCTAGTAACTAGTTACTTTGAAGGTAACGAGTAACTTGAAGTAACTAAGTTACTTTTGATAGAAGTAACTAGTAATGTAACTAAGTTACTAATTTAAAGTAACTTACCCAACACTGCTGCCAAGTGCAAGGATTCCTATCTTAACTAGAGCCAGACTGGACTGGGACAAAAAAAAAAAAAAAAATCAGTCCTGGCATTTTTTGTCTGTGATTGATATATACCATGCATACCTTGATCTATGTATGCTCAAGGTGGCAGGGAGGGAAGTTTGCCAACTATCGGAGCTGCAGAAAGGTGCAATGAATAATGTGCGTAAGTACAGCAAGCTGTCCATACCTTAGACCTTGGAAACTGCCAAACAATGACTTACAGCCTGGGCCAGCTGCTTAAAGAACTATACCAGAGTAATAGAAGGCAGCAGAATAAACCAGCTGTTCTCCACTGAAGGGGTGAGCAACAGAATGGCAGGGGAACAATATGGGAATAGCATCACCAAGGCTGTAGACAAAGCAATAGTCGAAGCGCATATAGAAGTACGCAACCCATAACGCCAATGCTCAGTGGCTAGTGGATCTAAGAACAGACAACAGCAACTTTCCTGAACAGGTACGGGTAACCATCACAGTGGCAGACAGCCAAGAAAGGGTCTCTATGAAGAATTGGACAGCACCAGGCCCCGACGTGGTTCACATTTACTGACTGAAGAAACATACTGTACTCCATGTGAACGCCTATAAGTACAAATGAACCAGCTGCTTGTCAGTGAGACCTCTTCCACACTTGGAATGGCTAACTGAAGGCCGGATAGCCCTGATTCCCAAGAACCTGGCCCGGGGTTGGCCCGGGGTTTGGGGGCCACTGGTGAAATGCAAGCTAGAAATAGAGATTGTTAGCCTGTAAAGTAAAAGTGTAGCCTCATGAAATCTGTTGGTTTCAACATTAAGTAAAACTTTTATTTGAAGGCAAACATTTTCAAGTTTCACAATTGAAGAAATCACCAGCAGGGTTTTGATGCAGTGCCCTCTTTCTGACTGATTTCTAGCAGTGACAGGCAGACTACTGATCCTGATTCATTATAAAATACTTTTTTCAGTACTTAGGTGTAAAAGGACACTTGTACGTTAAATATGTTTAACAAGTCTTACCTCTCTATCCAGTCCTCTACCAGTGACTCTGATGCTTCCAGTAATTGGGTTGATTTCAAACATGTTGTGAGTGGGCAGCGGTGGGTCCTGATTCAGAATACGATAGCGGAGCTCTGAGTTGTCAGTATTTGACTCATCGTCGTCTTTGGCCTCAACCCTAACCACCTCAGTCCCTGGAGTGGAGGAATTCAGAAAAAGGAAATAAAGAGCAGAAGTTTTAGAAGGTCTTCACACTGCTTCATTTAAGTATTTATTAAATCAAAATAGAGTTAGCGTAAAAAGTCTAATTTCATTCCAACCCACATTGTAATTTTCTGAAGGTTATCTTAAAATTCATTGCATTTAAACCTCTGCACTACATTGATTTCTATTGATGAGAATTGTAGATAGTATCAAAAATAAAGAAAACTGCAAATAAGTGCCAACAAGTTTGCTTGTTCAATATCTCAAAAAACAAAATAATGTCAAAAATATGTTTAAACATACCGATGGCCGTGGCCTCAGCAACATTTGCATTGTACTCCACCGTAAAATAAGGTTTGTTGTCGTTCTGGTCGATCACATTGACTATAATCTCCATGGGATCCTCAGCTTGTCCTGCTCCATCAGCCACAGCATGTGCTTCAAACTACACAGACAGAAGATTTCAACATGTTTGATTCACCTTTAAATTGATTCACTTATCTCTACGCCTTCAACATTACACACAATACAAACAAGGTAAAGATTTCAGTGTGACTGGTGAATTTAATATAAACTGAATTGAATTCTTTTAAAATTCTAGAAATAAAATGAAATGAAAAGGCTTATTGTCTTGACTCTACACATTTGATTCATTTACAGTAGGTTTTGTGTGGCGTCACTTGACTTCTTGTTTCTGTCTCTCAAAAGGGGTTTTGTGTGTTCCATTTCAAAACAGCCAAAAAGACCTGCAATGTCCAGCTGTAAAGGTTTAACAAACCTAGTAAGACTAGTAAAGACTCTTAATACTTATCTAAACTGAACATTTCAGACTGATCTGCACATCAAGAATCTTATTTCTTAACTGTGAAGTATTGTCTGTAGTTGATTAAAAAACTGAATTAATTTCAATATGATCCTGAAACACAAGATGTTACAAAAAAACAACAACATGATAGAATAATCAGGATAAAGGTTTTTATTATTAAGTGATCTTTAAAACATACTCACTTTGGAACACATTTGGACAAAGTGAGGATGATTACCGTGTAACTGGCTGTTTCCTCTCTGTCAAGTGGCTGTGTTACATACAGATTTCCAGTCTCTCTGTCCATTGTGAAACGATTAATAGGAGGCAGATCAGCTCCAGGACCAGTGATGCTGTAAAAGATCTTCTTTAATTTATCTTCATTAGAGCGGATCTGGAAAAAACACACAGGACTGAGTTAGATCACTCTCACTGTCTATGGTAAACGTTATGCACCAATAAAGAAGCCGTGGAAGTTCATCTTCAAAAATATCAAGAGATTCCTCAAATCAACAAGATTGCTAGATTCTCTAAGCACTTGGGATGTGTTTCTTTTTTTATCAGAAGACAAGCTACAGTTACTAATTTTAACTAATTAGCTTACTGTTGGTGCTAACCATTTTAATGTTTTTTTTCTATAATATCATCTTTTACCTTAATTGGATAATGTAGCAGTGAAGATACACAGAAAACGGGGAAGAAGGAGAAGGGAAACACACACACAGGAAAGCGCTGCACGTCAAACTCAGACTGCTGCACTGCAGCCATGTGACGTGTGGTTGCCTGCTCATCCACTGAGCTCACGTGGCCCCCAATTCACTTTTATTTATATTGTACCAATTCACAACAAAAGCTGCCTAAAGATGCTACAATATTTGAGAAAGAACCTCAAGAATCAGCTGGTCTGGAAGCACTTAGTGACAGTGGGAAGGGAAGCCACTCTTAACAGGAAGAAATTTCCAGCAGGACCAGGCTTAGCATTTAAACGCTGAAATTTCAAACACAAAATATGACTAAACATTTTACTTTCTTTCTTTGCAGTCGATATCAATACATTTATGGTGAGACAAATTAAGCTCAACTGTATGTAAATAGGGTGAAACATGACTCTGTATGTGTGTATGTGGTCTCTGGTTAGGATAAATCTGTTATTCTAATTTTTTCCCCAGGTGGGGGACAGTTATTGTTGACTGCTAATATCTTGCTCTCATTATCGCAAATAGCAAATAAACTTTTGATCTGTATTTAAGAAATAACGTTTCTTTCACCACAAATGTACATATTTTTACTCAACTAAAGTTAACAAGGTCAGCTTATGACAAAGACACATCCAAGAAAAGTGAAAACTCTGCAGATTCAATAATGAGAATTCAAAATAGGGGGAAAAGACTTGCTGACTGCAGAGGAAACATATAAACATTTACAATGCACTTTAGTGTCAAATTCTTCACAAGGTCCTTCAGTTCCTCATACCTGAGCTACTTTCAGGGGATAGTTTCCTCTCTTATTCTCAGTAACACTGAGTGGAGGAGTAGCCCAGTCTCTCTTCCTCCTCCTCACCCCTCCACCAGACTTGGGGAATTGAAGAACAGACACTTGTGGATCATTGGTAATCTGGGAAAACATGCAGAAAGCTTGGATAGAAGAACACTCACAAATTGATTATATTGTATATCTCAGAATTACACAACTTAGAGAAAGGAGAGGTAAGTCAGAGGGAGTGATGGAGTCTTGGTAGAAAACAATTCAATTCAATTCAATTCAATTTTATTTATATAGCGCCAAATCACAACAAAAGTCGCCTCAAGGCGCTTCATAGATACAGAGAAAAACCCAACAATCATATGACCCCCTATGAGCAAGCACTTTGGCGACAGTGGGAAGGAAAAACTCCCTTTTAACAGGAAGAAACCTCCGGCAGAACCAGGCTCAGGGAGGGGCGGGGCCATCTGCTGCGACCGGCTGGGGTGAGAGAAGGAAGACAGGATAAAGACATGCTGTGGAAGAGAGACAGAGGTTAATAACAGATATGATTCAATGCAGAGAGGTCTATTAATACATAGTGAGTGAGAAAGGTGACTGGAAAGGAAACACTCAATGCATCATGGGAATCCCCCGGCAGCCTACATCTATTGCAGCATAACTAAGGGAGGATTCAGGGTCACCTGGTCCAGCCCTAACTATATGCTTTAGCAAAAAGGAAAGTTTTAAGCCTAATCTTAAAAGTAGAGATAGTGTCTGTCTCCCGAATCCAAACTGGAAGCTGGTTCCACAGAAGAGGGGCCTGAAAACTGAAGGCTCTCCCTCCCATTCTACTTTTAAATACTCTAGGAACAACAAGTAGGCCTGCAGAGCGAGAGCGAAGCGCTCTAATAGGGTGATATGGTACTACAAGGTCATTAAGATAAGATGGGGCCTGATTATTTAAGACCTTGTATGTGAGGAGCAGGATTTTGAATTCAATTCTGGATTTAACAGGAAGCCAATGAAGGGAAGCCAAAACAGGAGAAATATGCTCTCTCTTTCTAGTCCCTGTCAGGACTCTTGCTGCAGCATTTTGGATTAGCTGAAGGCTTTTCAGCGAGTTTTTTGGACATCCTGATAATAATGAATTACAGTCGTCCAGCCTGGAAGTAATAAATGCATGAACTAGTTTTTCAGCGTCACTCTGAGACAGGATATTTCTAATTTTAGAGATGTTGCGCAAATGGAAGAAAGCAGTCTTACATATTTGTTTAATATGTGCGTTGAAGGACATGTCCTGGTCAAAAATGACTCCAAGGTTCCTCACCGCGTTACTGGAGGCCAAGGTAATGCCATCCAGAGTAAGAATCTGATTAGATACCATATTTCTAAGATTTTCAGGGCCGAGTACAATAACCTCAGTTTTATCTGAATTAAGAAGCGGAAAGTTAGCGGCCATCCAGGTCTTTATGTCTTTAAGACATTCCTGCAGTTTAACTAATTGGTGTGTGTCATCTGGCTTCATGGACAGATAGAGCTGGGTGTCATCAGCATAGCAGTGAAAATGTATGCTATGTCTTCTAATGATACTGCCTAAGGGAAGCATGTATAATGTAAACAGAATTGGTCCTAGCACTGAACCCTGTGGAACTCCGTAATTAACCTCAGTGTGTGAAGAGGACTCTCCATTTACATGCACAAACTGGAGTCTATTAGATAGATATGATACAAACCACTGCAGTGCAGTACCTGTAATACCTACAGCATGTTCTAATCGCTCTAATAGGATATTATGGTCGACAGTATCGAATGCTGCACTGAGGTCTAGCAGGACAAGCACAGAGATGAGTCCACTGTCAGAGGCCATAAGAAGATCATTTGTAACCTTCACTAAAGCTGTTTCTGTGCTGTGCTGAGCTCTGAAACCTGACTGAAACTCTTCAAATAAACCATTCCTCTGCAGATGATCTGTTAGCTGTTTGACAACTACTCTTTCAAGGATTTTTGATATGAAAGGAAGGTTGGAGATTGGCCTATAATTAGCTAAGACTGCTGGGTCTAGAGATGGCTTTTTGAGTAAAGGTTTAACTACAGCCAGCTTGAAGGCCTGTGGTACATAGCCGATCATTAGAGATAGGTTGATCATATTTAAGATCGAAGAATTAATTAATGGCAGGACTTCTTTGAGCAGTTTTGTAGGAATGGGGTCTAAAAGACAGGTTGATGGTTTGGAGGAAGTAATTATTGAAGTTAACTCAGAAAGATCAATTGGAGAAAAAGAGTCTAACTTAACATCAATGGTACTAAGAGTAGCTGTAGATAATATTACATCTGTGGGATGATTATTGGTAATTTTTTCTCTAATGATAAAAATTTTATTTGTGAAGAAGTTCATGAAGTCATTACTAGTTAACGTTAAAGGGATGGTTGGCTCAAAAGAGCTCTGACTTTTTGTCAGCCTGGCTAAAGTGCTGAGGAGAAACCTGGGGTTGTTCTTATTTATTTCAATCAGTGACGAATAGTAGGATGTTCTGGCTTTGCGGAGGGACTTTCTTATAAAGCAGCAAACTATTTCTCCAGGCTAAATGATGATCCTCTAGATTTGTGACACGCCATTTCCTCTCCAGATTACGAGTCATCTGCTTTAGGGTACGTGTTTGAGAATTATACCACGGAGTCAGGTACTTCTGATTTGAGGCCTTAGTTTTCACAGGAGCTACAGTATCCAGAGTCATACGTAGTGAGGAGGTGAAATTATTAACAAGATAATCGACCTCTGTTGGGGTAGCGTTCAGATAGCTGCTCTGCTCTGTGTTGGTACAGGGCATTGAAGATGATAACAGTGGGTGGATTATATTCTTAAACTTAGTTACAGCTCTTTCAGAAAGACATCTACTTTGATAAAGTCTACTCTTCACCGCTGTGTAATCAATTATTGTAAAAGTAAATGTTATCAGGAAATGATCAGACAGGAGAGGGTTTTCAGGAAACACTGTTAAATGTTCAGTTTCTATGCCATATGTTAAAACAAGATCTAGAGTGTGATTAAAGTGGTGGGTGGGTTCTTTTACATTTTGAGAGAAGCCAATTGAGTCTAATAACAGATTAAATGCCATGTTGAGGCTGTCATTTTTAGCATCTACATGGATGTTAACAAACAAACTTAATAAATGGCCTGTATTTATATAGCGCTTTACTAGTCCCTAAGGACCCCAAAGCGCTTTACATATCCAGTCATCCACCCATTCACACACTGGTGATGGCAAGCTACAGTGTAGCCACAGCCGCCCTGGGGCGCACTGACAGAGGCGAGGCTGCCGGACACTGGCGCCACCGGGCCCTCTGACTACCACCAGTAGGCAACGGGTGAAGTGTCTTGCCCAAGGACACAACGACCGAGACTGTCCAAGCCGGGGCTCAAACCGGCAACCTTCCAATTACAAGGCGAACTCCCAACTCTTGAGCCACGATCACCCCAAACCTAATAGTAGGTTTTGTGCCTTAAAGAGACTTAGCTCAGAATCAAACAAACTTTTTTTAAGCTTCAAGATACTGTCTCCAGGCCCATAGCATGAGGGATAACTTTGTGTATCCCAAAGTCTGCTGGAGAGGACGCAGAAGCAACTGTTAAAAGCTCCATCCATGGACTTCCGTTTTTCGGTGTTCTGACAAAACGTCCTACTTTGGCAAAACGTCCTACCGTAAGTAGTTTATGCACATTTCTGCCGTCACAGAGTAATTCCAGCACAAATGTAAGTAGGTATGACGGTTTGTCACGTAACTTTGCCCATTAGAGAATGCTTGTAGCTCACATTCATAAAACCAGGACGGTTTGCCACTTCATTTTACCCGTTAAAGCATGCTTGTAGGTAACATTCACAAAGGTAGCATGGTTTGGCACGTAATTTTACCCGTCAGAGTATGTTTCTAGCTCTTATTAACAAAGGTAAGATGATTTGCCACTGAATTCTCGCTGTAAAATTATGCTTCTAGCTCATATTCACAAAGGTAGGACGATTTGATAAGATAACCTTTATTAGTCCCACACGTGGGAAATTTGTTTTGTCACAGCAGGAAGTGGACAGTGCAAAAGTTATGAACGCAAAAATTAGAATACAATAAGAATAAATACAGTACACAACTGTACAGAATAGAATAAAATAAAATACTATATACAGTAGAATAAAATAGAATAAAATATACAATAAGATAAAAATAGAATACAAATGCTATATACAACTGAGTAAAAATACAACGATGCCAGAAAAGACTATTGCACATTAGTGTTATTGCACATTTGTGGATGTGTGTGTTTGATCAGTTAAGGTCTTTGTTGTGGAGTCTGACAGCAGTGGGGAGGAAAGACCTGCGAAATCTCTCTGTCCCACACCATGGGTGCCGCAGTCTCCCACTGAAGGAGCTGCTCAGTGCTATCCGAGTCTCCTGCATGGGGTGGGAGATGTTGTCCAACAGTGATGACAGCTTAGCTGCCATTCTCCTGTCACTCACCACCTCCACTGGGCATCCTAGAACAGAGCTGGCCCTTCAGATCAGCCTGTTCAGTCTCTTCCTGTCCCCAGCAGAGATGCTGCCACCCTAGCAGACCACACCATAAAAGATAGCAGAGGCCACCACAGAGTCATAGAAGGTCTTCGGGAGTGGGCCCTCCACTCCAAACGACCTGAGTCTCCGCAGCAGGTACAGCCTGCTCTGCCCTTTCCTGTAGAGGGCGTCTGAGTTATGAGTCCAGTCCAGTCTGTTGTTCAGATGAACGCCACTTAATTATAGCTGTTAAAGTATGCTTGTACGTCACATTCACAAAGGTAGGACGGTTTGGCACTTAATTTTACCCGTCAGAGTATGTTTGTAGCTTATATTCACAAAGGTAGGACGGTTCGCCACAGAATTTTGTGTTGTGCGCATGCGTAGAAACAACGGGTACGATGGTTTGTCAGGTAGGATGGATTCCCAGAACACCGGCAATGGAGTAAGGTGTGTCGGCCACTAACACCTGCCTAACTTTTTTTAAATTTTACTTTCTGAGCCCCACTTTGTTTTTAGACACGAGCTTTTTCGGGTCATTTAAGAGTGTCACACTGGAAGGATGTCCAAGGGAAGGAGACTAACCAAGAAAGACCTTACTGCCGAGAGTTGTGCTAACCCTGGCGCAGCAGAGGATGCTAGTGCAGCCCTGAACCCGGCGCTTGTCGCCCTGCTTGAACAGCACAGAACAGCCATAGCCGCAGATTTTAAGGCTACATCGGATGTAATTAACGGTAAGCTGGACAAGATTCAAGCGGAAGTTGCAAATCAAGAACTACGTATTGGTGAGCTTGAAACAAGCGCAGCGGATGTTGTTCAGCATTTAGCAGCACTCAAAGTTAAGTATGACTTACTACAGGAGGAAAACAAATTTTTCAAAACTAAACTTTCCAACCTGGAGAGTAGAAGCAGAAGGCAGAACATCCGTCTGGTGGGTTTGCTGGAATCGGCGGAGCCGGGTCCACGGCCAACTGAGTTCTTTTCCCGGCTGCTGGTGGAGGTCTTCGGCGCACAAACTTTGTCATCCCCCCCGGAGCTTGACAGAGCCCACCGTAGCCTTATGCCCAAACCGGGCCCTGATGGGAGGCCGCGCTCGGTCATTATCCGCTTCCATCGCTTCCAGATTAAGGAGCTGCTGATGAGGGAGGCATTGAGACGCAGAGGGATGTTGGAGTACTGTGGACATAAACTCCAATTTTATGAGGATTACAACGCCGACGTCCAGAAGCAGCGAGCCCAGTATAAGGATGTTATGGCCGAGTTATACCAGAGAGGCCTCCGACCTTCCCTCCTCTTCCCCGCCAGGCTTCGCATTACTCTTCCAGATGGGAAAATCTGGCGATTGGAATCAGTTGAGGCGGCCTCTCGCTTCATCCAAACGATGGAAGAAAACCAAAGCTCTCCATCCTGAGGTGGACACTGTAGCCGGTTAGAGCACTCACCCTAATTTGCAACTATAACGTGTCTAAGTAGCCTAAGTAGCCACTAGCCTAAGTGGCGTCCTCGTTCTGACTGACACTATACAGCCGCGCTGTTGGCATAGCAATGTGTTCTTTGCTGTTTATTTTAAGGTAAAACTGGTTCGTTGTTTGGCTGATTTGTTCTTGTTCTTTTTTCTTTCTCTTCTTCGTGTCCTGAAAACTGGGACCCTGGCTGGAGTTTAGGGGCTAATATTCAATGGTGCAGGTATGATGCTAGTTGTACGGGGAGTTCTTGACTAGTATGGGAAGAAAACAGGGGCTTACGTGGTTGCTTTATAATGCAACCTGCTGGGGAGATATTGGTGGGTGGTATTGTTTTATTTTTATTTTTTTTACGCAGTGATATGTTATTGTATTGCATTTTATTTCTGGGGTGGAGTTGGTTGTCATGTTTTTTGTTGTTGTTGTTGTTGTTGTTGTTTTCGTCCCCTCCCTTCCCTCCTTGGGCAACTCTGCACATAAAAATGTGGGACTTCCTTGATGAGTGGTAATCTTACCTTTGTTAGCTGGAATGTGAGGGGGTTGAACCACCCAATAAAGCGAAAGAGAGCCTTATCACGCCTGAAGCAATTTAAGCCCGGGATAGTTTTTTTGCAAGAGACTCACTTGCAGGATTCGGATCACTCACGCTTGGCGAAATGTTGGTCAGGACAGATGTTTCACTCCAATTGTAAAGCAAAGGCCAGGGGTACAGCTATTCTTATCGATCGGAACATCACATTTGTTCCATCCACTGTTGTGTCAGACAAAAACGGTCGGTTTATAATAGTGTCTGGCAAACTCTGCGACAGGTCTGTGACCTTGGCCAATATTTATGCACCCAATTTTGATGATGTGCAATTTTTTCTACGCCTGTTTTCACACCTCCTGGACTTAAATGCTCACTCTTTAATTCTGGCGATTTTAATCTTTATTTGGATGCGGTTTTAGATCGTTCATCCCCCAAACCTGCTACTCTTAACAAATCTGCAACTTATGTCAAGTCTTTTCTTGAAGATTATAGTCTCACAGATTCCTGGCGGTTTTTGGTCCCTACTGGTAGAGACTATTCCTTCTTCTCACATGTACACCACACCTACACTAGAATAGATTATTTTTTTATTGATAATTTGCTAATTAATAGTATTGGATTCTGCAGCTATGAAAGCATTACTGTCTCTGATCATGCCCCCCTTGTGCTCAAAATAGCTTTTCAGGGCTGCGACTCTGTGAGAAAGCTCTGGAGATTGGATCCATTGCTGCTCACGGATGAACAATTTGTTTCTAACATCTCTTCTAAATTTAAAATTTTTCTTAACGAGAATAGAACACCTGGTATGCCAAACAGGACGGTGTGAGAAGCTCTGAAGGCATTTCTGAGAGGAGAAATCATCTCAGTGGCAGCATTTAAAAGACAGTGTGCACAGCGGGAGCAGAGGCTTATTTCAGACCAGATTTTAAACATCGACAGGCAGTACGCTCAGTCACCATCACCGGCGCTGTACAAAGAACGCTTAAGTCTACAAACCAAACTCAACCTACTTTCCACTCGACAAGTGGAAGAATGTCTGATTAGAAACAAGAACGATTTTTACGAACATGGTGCAAAGACCGGTAAGCTTTTGGCCACTCAACTGCGTGGTATTAGGGCTAAACAAATCATAACCGGAGTGAGGGCGGACAGTGGAGTGGTGACATTTTTTCTTCATTTTACTCTAAGGCGACGTCCACACGTACCCGGGTATTTTTGAAAACACAGATTTTTCTATGCGTTTGCACCTTTCGTCCACACGTAAACTGCGTTTTCGGTCACTGAAAACAGAGATTTTTAAAAACTCCGGCCAGGGTGGATATTTTTGAAAACTCAGTTTTTGCATTTACATGTGGACGAGAAAAACGGAGAAAACGCAGCGTCAAAGGTGTGCGCCATTTTTGACGTCACACTGTGCGCCACGTTATTGTTTTGGTGAAAGGAATTTCTACAATACTGTTACTTGTACTCTCTGCAGTGTTTAAATGCTTACATATACACAGACAGTTACTGTCCCTCCACACATACGACTCGGTTCTGCTTCTATGCCCCCATCCTTGTTTACTATTTCCCACCGAGGCTTCTAGACTTCTGATTGGCCAACATATCGCCACCTGTTGCTTTGGCATGTTCCTAGCAGCGTTTTCCTTCATTTCTGCGTTTACGTGTGGATGGGACTATTTTTTAAAATGAAAACGGAAAATCTGTTGTTGTTTTTTTTAAAAATACCCGTGTACGTGTGGACGTAGCCTAAGTTATATACATCAGAACCTACTGTTAATGTAAAAGATTTGCATGGTTTCTTTGACTCCATTGATATGCCCTCGCTCCCCCCAGGGCTCAGACAGACTCTGGAAGCCCCTATCTCAAAGGCAGAAATTCAGGTGACAATAGCATCTATGCAATCCGGGAAATCTCCAGGTCCTGATGGATTTTCTACTGTAGGAATGTTTAGCTTATTTTAGAGTTTAGAAATGTGTTAACATAGAATGTAGAATTATTGTAGAGATACTGACACTGCCCTCAATGTAATAAAGGCCTGACTGTGTCATGAATTTAAGAGTAGATTGTAGGAGACCCCTCCCCCAGTTGAACTGTGAAAGGTCTCAACATTTGCAACTGGATAACTGTGGTCTGGAAGGGAGATGGGTTTTATGACCTCTAGGGAGTCACCTGCACCCACAGTGTTTTAACTGTCATACACACTCATCCACACGCACACTCACTCATGTGCACTCACACATACACACAGGTATGCGTACACAGTCATTCACGAGCACTCACATAGACAAGCGGAAACGCTCACATGTAGGCACTCATGTGCTCGTGCACATAGACACAGACACAGAGTTTGCAGCACACCGTGGGGGGGGTGTTATGATGGGGACGCCTCTATAAAGCTGGCTGTAACTAACGAAGGGGTGACGATTTTGCAGTTTGCAGAGGGACATCGGCCTCGTCTTCCCTTCTAGAAGTGCATGCTTAAATGAAGATGAATAAAGATGAATAAAGGTTTTGTGACATAACTACTGAGTTCCGGCAACGGCGGCGACGGGCAAACAGTTCTGGAGGCCGACCATGCACACGGCAACGGCGGCAGCAAAACCAATCAGGAGGCCGACCACTTGGAAGGCAGTGGTGGCCACTGAGCAGGTCTAGAGGTCGGCCGTGATGCCAGCGGCGGCGACGAACTCTTTCCGGAGGCCGTCCCCGACGGCCATGATGCCAACTTAGAGGCCTGGAAATTGGCTGGCAGAGGCGAATAGGAACAGGCCGAGCTGGCTGTGACGGCGGTGTTGCAACCGCAGGGCCAGACGAGGCAGGGCCAGACGAAGGCGGAGCTGAGGCTGGACCAGGCGTGGATAAAGACACAGAGGCTGGACCAGGCGTGGATGAAGACACAGAGGCGGGACCTGACGGCAGTGGGACGGCTGTGGGACCTGACGGCGATGATGCTGCGGAACCTGACGCTGCAGGCGATGATGCTGCAGGCGGTGATGATGCTGCAGGCGGTGATGTAGAAGTCGCGGGGGATGATTCAGCATTTCAAGGCCGATTACGTCACAGCGGCGCGCCGAAGGCTGTCTCAATTCAAAGGCTGCTCGAAATGCGGCCCTGAAATGCGTCCTTCATTTCCCTGAATTTTAAGGCTGTGGCAGTGTAGACTTTGTGGCCCAACATATCCCAGAATGCATAGCGTGGCGGTGCGTGTGGATAATTTTGCCGAAAAAAAACGGCGGATGAGGGGCGCCCGAAGAGTAAACTTTAAGTAAGTACTGAATATTATGTCACTTATTTACGTGCAAATGTTTAATGTTTAAGGCTGCAGACCCTGAATTGGGATACAGCCAATGACTTTCACAATAAGACAGGAAACAAGAAACCACTAAACAAAGATGCAGACACGACACTGAGAGACAGACTAGACACTGAACAGAAACTGCAATACACATGAGAACCCAAAACCTAAGAACTGATCCCTCACCAAGAATAACAGAAACAGATCTATAATGATAATAATAATAAACAAAGCACCAGAACATCAGAAAACAACCCATAATGCAAAAATAAACCAAAATATAAGAAACTCAAAATGCTGGGTCAACACTGACCCAGAACCGTAACACGTTCATCTTTTAGTGATGTTATAGCATGAGATTCTAATTTCCCAGCAGCCAAACGTGCCAATAACCGTCCAGGTTTATCTGCCAACTCAAACAGCCTATGCTTAGCATAGAATATACTGGCCTCTACTTTTTCAGTCAGAAATTGATTCAGAGCTGATCTAGTGGCTTCTATTTTTTTCAGTACGTAAGGTGAAAAATGTATTTTGAGGGAGTGTTCTAGATCTGCTAATTTTTTTTCCAGGTCCATTTGATGTTTTAAAGATTCTTTCTTTTTCGCTATACTCTATGAAATTACAGCGCCACGTAAGTATGCCTTCATTTTGCACAACTCTGTTGCTTGTGAAGCTCGCACACAAGAATTTCACTCACATGTGCTGTACCAATGTACCTGCACATGTGATGTGACAATAAAAGTGATTTGATTTGATTTGATTTGATTGTCTCCCAAAGGACAGAAGGATTTGTGTTTCCATTATCATTTGTTCGTAAAAAAAAGATCCACTTGTTCTTTTATATAACTCCGAAACATAGAATTATTTAAAAGTGATAGATTTAATCGCCAACTACGTAGAGTTGGGTGAGCTTCAGGAGGTGAAATATTTAAATGAACATCTGCATGATCAGAGAGTATACGCGTGCCAATATCACAAATGCTAACTCTGTTGAGGACCTCCCTCGAGACAAGGAAATAATCAATACGGGGATAACTCTTATGTGGATTAGAATAAAAAGTATAATCTTTTTCACCTGGATGAAGAGTTCTCCAAATGTCTATCAGCTGCAAGTCAGAACACAGTCCCTTGATCGCTTCTCGCTTTTTGGATACTGAATTGTAGGGTGGTGGATTTTGATCCATTTCTGGGTCTATGCTACAATTAAAGTCTCCTGCCAGAACAGTAAATGTTGTCAAATTGACAGATATTTCTTTTATAAGTTCTGAGTAAAAAATTTCCAGATATACATTCGGAGCATAAATACAGCCTATCAGAACAGATTCCCCATATAAACGTCCTATTATAACAACAAATCTACCCTGATCATCTTTAATACACTTTGTAAGAACAAATGGGGTATTTTTATAAATTGACTTTGCTGTTATTGAAAAAGACATGCTGCTTTTCTCATCTCCCTTCTCTGTGGACCCTGATGATGCTCCTCCGCAGCTTCAGCTGGAGCTCATTGAACTGCAGTGTGACAATGAGTGCCGCGGAAAACGCCAGCAGTGTTCTCTTGTTGACTTTTAACGGCAGCTAGACAAAGACAGGTTTCCTGAAGTGCAATCACTTGCTAAGAAAGTGCTGAGCTTATTTGGTTCCACATTCTCTATCATGAACCTAAACAAAAACCGATTGAGATCAAGGATGAGTGACTAAAATCTAGATATCAGTATCACCCCTCGCATTATTCTAGGGATGTCCAAAATTCTGTACTGGAGAGCTGCTATGCATGTTTTAGTTCTTTCTGGTTTAGCACAGTTGAATCAAATGAAGAGCAGCCCTCCAGGAGTGACATCCCTGCATTAGTCATGTGTTCCTGAGCAGTAAAAAGCATAAAGCACACTAATGCAAGGAGTCAAGGAGGCCATTTACGTGAAAAGGGAAAGACCATCTCTGAATCGAGGAGGGGGCCTAAAAAATAATGTTCTGGAAATAATTTCATGATTCTAACTTTACTGTATGTGACCCAGTTGCCACTGAGACACAAATGTAAATACAAGAGCAGTAAATTTAGGTCAGAGTAACAAATAACATCATAAACTAACCACCTCCTATTCCTAGCTGATATGGAAACATAATACTGTTATCTCCTTTTGTGGCTGAATGTTAGGAATATGGGACACGGTTTGTAAACTGAAACATACTGAAATTAACAACATTTTTCCACATGTAGCTCCAATTTTGCAATATGATTGTTTTTTTTAATTAGTGTGTGCTCAGCAGCTAGTCTATACAGAATGGCTACCTGTTAGATTTGTATTGTTTATTGTCATTTATGCTTAGAAATATTTAACCATATATGCTTAGAGGTGTATAATCGATTGTGTAGTGATAGGATGTGTGACAGATATTTCTCTCTCCCCTGCTCTTCTCCCTGTATACTAACTGCTGCACCTCCACCCACCAGTCTGTCAAGCTAATAAAGTTTGCAGATGACACCACCGTTATTGGACTCATCTCGGACGGGGATGAGTCTGCCTACAGGAGGGAGGTTGAACGTCTGGTGTCCTGGTGCAGCCACAACAACCTGGTGCTGAATGCCCAGAAGACAGTGGAGATTATTGTGGACTTCAGGAAGCACACAGCTCCACTCCCCCCCATCATCCTGACTGACACCCCCATCACCTCTGTGGACTCATTCCGCTTCCTGGGTACCACCATCACCCAGGACCTGAAGTGGGAGCCCACCATCACCTCCGTCATTAAGAAAGCCCAGCAGAGGATGTACTTCCTGAGGCAGCTGAAGAAATTGAACCTGCCAACACGGACGATGATGCAATTCTACACTGCAATCATCGAGTCCATCCTGACCTCCTCCATCACCGTGTGGTACGCTGGAGCCACTATCAGGGACAAACAGAGACTGCAGCGTGTTGTGCGCTCTGCTGAGAAGGTGATTGGCTGCAGACTCCCATCTCTGCAGGACCTGTACACCTCCAGGACACTGGGGCGTGCAGCTCGGATCTCAGCTGACCCTTCTCACCCTGGACACAGTCTGTTTGACCTGCTCCCCTCAGGCAGGAGGCTCCGGTCCATTCGCGCCAGAACCTCTCGCCATAAGAACAGTTTCTTCCCCTCTGCTGTTGAACACATGAACAATAACCGTATGACTGTTCCCACCACTAACACATGACCCTACGCTGTGTTCACTGCATCATTCCATGTTTGGCACTGATCACCACCTGCACTCATGTATATATCTATCTACTTAGCACTTTTAATTCTTATTCTCATTTTTATTTTCATGTCTATTTAAGCTTAATTTATAACAGTATGTTTGCACTGAAGCACCGCAGCAATTTCCTAATGTTGTAAACCCGCTCAACATTTGGCAATAAAACCCTTTCTGATTCTGATTCTGATTCTTAATAGTCTGCAAAGGCTTTGTGCGCATTCCAGGGTGTTCTGGCATTCATACCCACATTCTGGGAGCATGGGAGAGGGTATACCTTCTCTTATTGTTTTATGGTAGGATAAACATGTCTATATCTGTTTTAGGCTAAGTGCCTTTTGTTTAAATGAACTGCTGGACTTCCAAACCAGCAGGGTTAGGGAAGTCATTTATGGGGTCACACACACACACACACACACACACACACACACACACACTTACACAACGCACAGGCAAGGTACTCTTTGTTTGTATGTAGACGGCATATGTTAATGAACCAATGTATATTCATGTAACCTCAATAAAAGAGCAATGTTACGGGGGAGCGGACGAGAGTCTGACGGAGGTCAAGTGGGTGGAACGACACTTGGCTCCAGGCAGGTCTCCCTCATGCATGAGTAACACGAAGAACTTTGCCTACTTGGTGTTCAATGCTTTTGCTGTGTTTTTAAATTGTCTCGTTTCAGTGGTGGGCCTGTGCTAGACAAACCCAACATTAATTGGTCCTTCGAAGCCGGAGCCCTAGAATTGACATTCACCGAGGGGAAAAAGAGACACGCCGAAAGACGTCAGCCAGGACGTATAGAAGTTCCTGTAGTAAAAGGCCGGTGGATTAGCTGTCTGTTTTTTCTCCTCGCTGGATGGTCATTGACGGGATTCGAGATTAATGCAAGAGCAACATATAGGTAAATATTTTAACTAATTACGTGCATAGAGGCACTTGACCTGTGTGAACGACTGTCGTCTTATTATCAGCCATTGCTGAGATATAGAGCACACCTATGAAAACAACTAATATGCTGAACCCTGTATGAAGCAGCTAAAACTACTTGACGGAGAAGCTGAATTGAATATGAAAGTGCAGGTCTTTGCCACTGTGGGCAAAGCACGCAACCACTGTGTGAGGTTGCGTTGCGGTCTCTTCTGAGCTGATGAGCAAGCTACACATTATCAGATCGAGAGCTGGCTGAGAACTCATCAAAGAGAGGGAATCAGAACTATGATAACTGTGATAACTGGAGTGTGCAGCGTTTCCGTGAGTTCAGCTTCTTCTTTCAGATGCGCAGCAGTTTTTCTGCATCTTGACTCATGTGTGTAGAGTGTTCATAGCATCAGCATCATGTTTTTGTTTATTTGTTTTGTTGGGTTGAAAAATTATTAAATAAACTTGTGCTCATACTTATGGATCACCATGGCACATGCCATTGGCCATATGATTTATTTACGCAGATGAAAAAAGGGAGTGTGAATGTGTCTGACATCACAGTGTTTTTTGTGCACTGTGTAAAAGTAATTGCCTCTGATTGTGAGAGTGGTTATTCTGCAGGTCACCAGCTATTGTAAAGGGGGAAAAAAAGGAGTAAAAAAGAGACAAAATTTACATTGTAGATGAAAAATAATCATAGGAAAAAGGTTTTGTGTTGATTAGCCAAGAACAACTACAATCTCATTTTCTGCTTTTAAGAAAGGACTGTTCACAAAAACTGCCACTGTGGGCAAAGCACGCAACCACTGTGTGAGGTTGCGTTGCGGTCTCTTCTGAGCTGATGAGCAAGCTACACATTATCAGATCAAGAGCTGGCTGAGAACTCATCAAAGAGAGGGAATCAGAACTATGATAACTGTGATAACTGGAGTGTGCAGCGTTTCCGTGAGTTCAGCTTCTTCTTTCAGATGCGCAGCAGTTTTTCTGCATCTTGACTCATGTGTGTAGAGTGTTCATAGCATCAGCATCATGTTTTTGTTTATTTGTTTTGTTGGGTTGAAAAATCACATGTTATTCACATTGTCAAAATAACCTTCAACATTTTCCCAACAACACAGTGTAACAGCATTACCACTCATAACCTGTAAAAAACGTGTCTATATCTGTTTTAGGCTAAGTGCCTTTTGTTTAGATGAACTGCTGGACTTCCAAACCAGCAGGGTTAGAGAAGTCATTTGTATGTGTGTGTGTCACACACACACACACACATACTTACACAACGCACAGGCAAGGTACTCTTTGTTTGTATGTAGACGTCATATGTTAATGAACCTATGTATATTCATGGAATCTCAATAAAAGAGCAATGTTACGGGGGAGCGGACGAGAGTCTGACGGAGGTCAAGTGGGTGGAACGACACTTGGCTCCAGGCAGGTCTCCCTCATGCATGAGTAACACAAAGAACTTTGCCTACTTGGTGTTCAATGCTTTTGCTGTGTTTTTAAATTGTCTCGTTTCAGCGGTGGGCCTGCGCTAGACAAACCCAACACTACCCATATGAAAAAGATATATATAAACCTTATAAAGTTTGTATCTGTCTTGCATGAAACTTGTATGAAAAGCATACAAGAGTGAAAACAGATATAAGATCCCTTGAAAAATTATATAAATGAAACTTGTATGTTTTGGATACTTACTAAAACAATATATGAAAGTAATGAGAAAGTGGCCACTTTCATGAGTAAATCATGTAAGCCTTACATCAGCGGTCCCCAACCCCCGGGCCTCGGACCGGTACCGGTCCGTGAGTCGTTTGGTACCGGGCCGCGAGAGTTGAGGCTCAGGTCTGAAATGTATGGTTTTCAGGGTTTTTATCAGTTTTCAGCGTTATTTTGTTAGCGTTTTTATCGTTAACTCTGTTTTCCTGGGTCTTGTCACGTGTGTTATGAATAAATCTTCTTTTTTTCGGTACCGGTACTAGTTTTATTTTGTTGTATTTATCCACGACCTTAAAGGCCGGTCCGTGAAAATATTGTCGGGCATAAATCGGTCCGTGGCGCAAAAAAGGTTGGGGACCGCTGCCTTACATGATTCACTATATTTAAGTAAGCAAGTCTTATGCAAGTCTTTTATAAGTTTTTTTCTATTTCTTTTCCGTATGGCTAAAGTTGGGTTTTGATTTTTTTCATTTTTTATACATATTTAACATTTATTTTATTCAAATTGGTATGTATTTAAATGGTTACACTAACACTTTTCAGTCAATGTGCAAATCTACTGTTTATAAGGTTGGGGAAACCTGCAGTCAACTGAGACTGAAGAAGTCTGAAGACTTGGATGAGTGACAAAATGTTTCTCCCACTAAAAACGTTACGTTCAGATGAACAGAATCAGATTTTGGGGAGTTATGAAAATTAAAAAAAAAAAAACATTAAATGAAAAGGTGTGTCCAAACTTTTGACGTGTAGTGTATTAGTTCAGAGGTCCTAAATAACATGCTGTTTGGAATCCTCACATCATTCCCTAAATCTCAACATGTTGTCATTACAAAAAATGGCAGTAAAAAAACAGTTTGAAAAAATAGCTCTATAATGCATTAATATTACTTTGACATTCAGATGAATCTAATGACTTTAAAGGAGAGGTGAGAAGTCAGACATGATATTTTAAATCTTCATGCGATACTTTCTTTATGGTGACAACAGACACCACACTTGTAAGAATCCTAGTGTCTACGTTATAAAGTTTTCAGTCAATTTTCAACCAATTTTTCAATAAGTTGACCTTGAAGGCCTTGGTAGATGTGAGCCAAATTTTAACAGATTGTTAACTCGGCTTTTAAAAAGAAATGGTGCTGTCAAATTCAGTGAAACAAGTAACAAAATTCATTTATTTTACGTAACTTTAAACAGAATGGGCAGTAAGAGAAATGAGTGAATATAGACTGCCAAATTATAACCAAAGAAGGAAGTCTCACCTCAGAAGCGATGACTAAAGTGCCAAAAAGTGCGAGCCAAGCAGTCTCCATCTGTGTAAATGCTCTTTTTTAAATATTCCCTGCACATATATGATTGTAACCAAAAATAATTAGAAGAATTCGGAATATAGACCTATATAGACAGCAATGATCTGAGTCTGAGCTTGGCCATCCACATTCAGAAGATTTCAGTCTCTTCCTCTTCCTGATAATGTGTCTCTCACTCCCCGTGTATTTCTCACCCATACACACACACTGAAATTCAGACTTTAGCCACAGTTGTTTACTAAGAATCACTAAAAAAAATCATATGAAACTGTTATGAAACAGCCTCAAAACCACCAGCATCTGGGCATCACATACTGTATGCTCAGTGTTGAGCAGGCGACCACATGCCATATAGCATGTGTAGGGGATTGGGTTTGAGTCTGACCTGCGGTCCTTTGCTGCATCATCTCCCTCTCCTTCTCACCAGCTTTCTGTCTATATTCACTGCTACACTATCCAATAAAGGTTTTAATCCTTTTTAAAATAATCTTAAAAAAGAGAGACCAGATGATGTGTGCTCATTTTGGACTCTCTCTTAGTCAGATCTGAGTTACTTTATTTGTGGGGTCTCAGCTTTGTGTGAGGTGTGTCATTGCTGATCCCAGGGCATCAACCTGCTGGATCCTTTGTCTTTTAGAGATTTAGAAAAGCTCAGAATTTATTAACATGGCTGTGCTTTTTGTTGATGTTTTTTTAAGTTTAGTTTATAATCTTGGCCTCCTGTGGTGCACACTTCTAAAAGTTGTGTTTAGTTAAATTGATATCTGTAGAAAAACACAAGCATATTCTGCTTCGTGTGGCTCTTTCATACTTATACTTTATTGATCCCCGTGGGGAAATTCTTCTCTGCATTTAACCCATTCACTCAGTGAAGCAGTGGGCAGCCATTGGGCACCCAGGGAGCAGTGTGTAGGAACGGTACCTTGCTCAGGGGTACCTCAGGGTAGCCATTCAGTGGATTTGAGCCCCAACCTTCTGGTCATGGGGCCACCACTCTACCTACTGAGCTATCCCTGCCCCCTCTCATTTCAAAATGATGTTTTAGTTTTCCACCACTTGAGGATGCTGCAGGGCAGATCAGAAACTTGTACCCCCCTCCTGGACTAATCTTAATACAAATCATGTATATTGTCTCGATACTGAGTTTAACATATATGGACACCCCAGTTTAAAAAAAATGAAAATGCTCTGGAAATTATTTCATGGTTCTGCCCTTACAGTATGTGACCCACCTGCCGCTGAGACACAAATGTAAGTACAACAGCTGCAAATTTAGGTCCGGGTAATGAGTAATATCATTAAGAAAAAGAAATGTTTCTGCTGTGTGATCTTTTAACTGCAAATAAGGTAATAGTTCGTTGTCTTTGTTTCAGTGTAATCTATCAGAATAGGAAAAACAGCAATGTGACTTGCAGTGTAAATTATTTATTTCATTTTATGCAGGTTAAATGTCGCATCTGTTCTGCATTTCTTACACAAAAAAGCACCTCATCAGTGCTTAGGCATTACAGAGCCAAACATGAAAATGAGGACACAAACATACCGAGAATGAACACAGGTCGGCCTATATTGACACTGAACAGCTTTATCATCATTTTTTTTTATTAATATGTGTTTTATTATTTTGAAATCAAGCATCTAGGAAGACTGTTCTGGACCAGGCAGTCCTGAGTTTTATTATAAAGGACTGCCAACCCCTTAGTATTGTGGAGAGTGTCGGAGAGAAACATTCCTGGGGGAATAGGAAGACATCTAATCTGAACCTTTTCCACCTGGCTTTACAGTTTTTGTGTACCCCAGCTTCATCTATGCCTGTGAGTTTTCCAAAGCTGGAAAAACATTGGATAAACTTATTTTTCTGAATAGAAATTTATAATAAACTCTGTGTCGATTACATTTAAATGAGTAATATTACATTCACAATACTTTCATTTTAATTTTCACTTAATGTCATTCACAATATATTTTAAAGATTTCTACAATATTTGAAATGTAAAAGATACAAAATGATTCCATGGAAAATACAATACCTTACAGTGTACAAGTATGACCAGGTCATTGAATCAGTCTGTTGTGAGTCTCAAGTTAGTTGTCCGCAATTATATTTAAGGTCCAGCAGGTGTCAGTATGGAGCAAAACAGCAACACTGTGTCAACACAGTATCGATACAGTTTGGGGAATGTGCTGAAATGTTTCACGAGGGCTCATCTACCCATCACTGAATGTGAATGTGGCATGTTGAATAGAGAGCTAGTAGTAATATACCTGTACTTTTTTTGCCCCCCCCCTCCCCACACCCTCCCACCCCCACGGGCTGTTTCCCCCCTCCGCGTCCATGTGCGTGTGCACGTGCGCGAGAACGGACTTTTTGCACGTGCATGTGGGTCCCGGGGTCATATGAGTTTACATGTGTTTAATAGCGTATTATTTAATGAAACCATTATGTGTTTTAATTAAACTCTTTTTAAAGGATTGTATAGGTCTCAGAGTTCTGTTATTTAGACATAGATGATTTAATTTAACTACTTTAGGGGTATTTTAACTAGTTTTAATTAGTGCTATTTAGGAGCAAATAGTTTCCACCTATATAAAAACACCCCATCAGACACACAGTATTTTCCTCAGCACTTCACAACTGCCGCAAGGTATATCGTTTTAACTTTTTATTTTTTCACCTGAATGTGCATTGGAGCCGACTTTGCTACCCGCACAGAGCGTTTCTGACAGTCGGGCGCTGCTTATACAATAGAGAAAAGCAACAATACAGAGTGTCTCTCTGCTCCAAGAAATCCGAGGGCCTTTCACAAGGTAAGCATGTCTGTTATACCCAGGGCATAAATGTCTGTATGTCAGTGCTGATTATTCAAACCCTGTTTAAAATGTGACACATATGTTGTCCGAAAACAATTCCTCTAAATTTGCAAAGTTACTGATTTAAAAAATATATATTTTCCAATTTTTAGTTGCATGTCAAACATATGATAGACTCTTGAGCATATTTGTATAGCTAAATTCACAATGGTATAACCGTGCTAAATAAAAGAGGCCCAAGCACCAATGCACTCTAATCCACTCCGCTAAACTGTATGTTGATAAGTACATGAAGCGTACCTCTACCTCTACAGCTGAAAACAGTTTGTATCCGCACTCTGAGGGTCTGCTGAATTGTTTTTAATACGGCACTTTTTGACGAACAGCAGATGATGAAATCCTCTTTATTGTAGAAACTGTCCCTAAGCTATTGTTGCTCATACTTACTGAGGTCCCTAGCTACTTCCTTACTATGTCAGTAAACTTTTTTGAAAAGGAAGCTGTTGTAGATTTAAAGAAACATCTTAACTGAAGCAAAGGCAAAAAAAAACTGGAATGAATTTTATGTGACTGTTCATATTAAAGCCAACAACAAGTGAAAATCTAAAAACGGCTCCAATCCTTTGTATTAATGATCTCCCCCCTCTCTCTCTCTCTCTCTGTGTGTGTGTGTGTGTGTATGTGTGTGTGTGCGTGTGTGTGTGTGTGTGTGTGTGTGCGTGAGTGTGTGTGTATGTGTGTGTGTGTGTGTGTGTGCGTGTGTGTGTGTGCGTGAGTGTGTGTGCCCTCACAGAAGGAAGGTCACAGCAGGAGGTTTTCTCAAACGCATTTCCAATCAGTTTTTTACAAGAAGTGTAGCTCATACAACGGTATAAATGTATTCTTTGCGATACTTTATAAATATGAAGCTAAAGATTTTGAGTTCGTGCACATTGTGAAGCAAGAATCTAAATATTTGTGTCACAATGATTTCTATAAAAGCATGTTGTTTATGGGGATAATGCAACAAATCTTTTGTGCGTCCTATTAATGATCAATGATAATTGAAGAGGAACCCTGGCTCAGGACATTTTCATGACAAGTGACAGCGCAGACAACTACTAACGAGAGAACATGTTTTATCATCATAAACACGATGATATGAAGCATCGTTAAAGTGTCACTTCAGTAATGTTGACTCATGCTTTTAATAATGACTTTAAAACACTAAACTCTAATTTCTGTGGTTTATTTTAAGTTTACAGAATATAACATGTGGTAAGACGACGAGTTTTACTTCTCACTGTCCGTGTTATGTGTATCTATTTATCATGTATGCTACTTTGCTCTGTGGACTGTAAAATGTTTCATTGTGTTCATGAAATAAACCAGACTTTCACCGTCTGCATCTTTTACTGTTTTTCTGCTTTTGTTCACTCCAAGTTTGACAAACCTACAGATATCCAGAGTTAACTCACTAACAATGTGGAGCAGTCTCAGTGTATTTAGCTGCTTTTTCCCTGAACACAACCAACTGAGAGAAACGCCTGTAGGCCTCACTTTGGTCATTTGAACGCTGAAGGAGATTTGTTCCATAGACACATACTAGTGTTTCCTGCACTACTATGTTCTATTTAAATCCAGATTCCTTTTATAGTTTGCAGTGAAATTTGTTAAACCGTTGCTTAATGGGACAGAAGTACACGTCACTCTTTACTAACACATTTGTAGATGAGTTTATTGCTGAACAACACAGCTAGCAGTCTCACACACTCTTTAGGTTTTTCAAGTTATGTGTGTAAGGGTTTAGTCTATCAAACCTTACCCTTTTCTCCCCAGTATCACAACAGTATGACTCCCAAAGTACGGCTCAGTAAACAACCAATGATTCTAAAGCCAGAACAGAAAGATACAGTTGGAAGATGAATGATTGCGTTTTTATGATGCGTAGTAAAACGACCCCCTCTTCTTCTTCTCTGTGTTGTTGTTGTTGTTGTTGTTGTTCGTGTGTGTGTGTGTGTGTGTGTGTGTGCCTTAGAAGTCAAATAATACATTAGCCATACTTAAAAAAACATCTGAATTTCATTTAGAACTGAGATTCTAAGTTGTAAGCAGAAATCTTATGCACAGCCAGAAACATGTTTCCCCACTTTCACAATGCTGAGGTGTCAAATCCACAACCCCCAACAAATGGTTTGTTACACGTGGGTGTGAAGGGCAAGCTTTACTTACACAGCCTCACACACAGCAGATTTTTAAAGTTGTTGGGTACAGGGGTTTAGCCACAGATGCAACATCCACTTTTGATAAAGATCACTCCACCTGTTTATTTCTTAAGAAATTAAGCATCTTTATTAAGCTCTTATTTATAAATGTCTACACAATAATAGACACCGTGTGCTCTGTGACATTATAGTCTTCTACTTCTGCTTCCATCGGTTTGCATTTTAAACTCCCAGCCTTTCAGTTTGTTATGAGCGACTTATATTTCTAACATTTTGTGATATAAAAGTGAACCATGCGACTTTTTTTATTTTCTGTTTGATGGAAGGACTTAAGACACGAGTTATTTAAACAATTCTAAATGACAGTGTGATGGCCATAGTACTTTATGTGGGCCAAATGTGTTAAGGATAATGTTAATAATAATACTCAAGCAGAAGAAAATTAAAAGCTGTTGTTTTCGTGGCTCTAAAAATTAAAGAAAGTATGTTTAATAATTCAACAAGACCCGCACCTTCAACACATGTACATTCAGATTTTGGAACAGGCTCAACATTGCTGCTGTTCAATAGTTTTTATTCGTTCGAAAAAGTCATTTTACGGCTTTAATGTTTCCAGCTGATAAGGAGAATGAGTGCATTTCAAATGAGCGTCCAAAGGCTTTAAACATCTGCTTTGTCTGTAACGACAGTATCAAACTACAGAGCATTGTTTTTACTAAAATTCAACATTTTCAGATGAAAATTTGGCTGCTTTTTGTTTTTTCACTGTAACACCCACCTCAACGCCATTTTTAGGATATTCTTGGTGATCCCACCTTTTTCATATTTATGCTTTTGGCACTGAGGGTATCTAATACGCATGTTGTCACTGTGTTTTTGTACTACCAGCTGTGAGGGCCCTGCTTTTGCTTTGAGCAGTCTGTTTTTATTTTGTCTCGTGACTGTGTGTTTTTTCAAACGAGATCCTCGTCAGTTTGATTTTGTTACCACAAACTTTGTGTGAAGTTCACAACAGAGGTAAAGAGATTTAAACACCCCAGTTTAAGGAGGCAGGCAGGGGTTGGACCACCTGCACAGGACAGGTGAAGCAGAGAGTGTCCGGGGAGATGTGCAACAGAAGCAGAGGGAACATTTTACAAGATGATAAATGGCACATTTAGGTGATTAAGGACTGTTGACAAGATTAAAAGACACGTCCGTCAGAGTTCAACAACATTACACTTTGATTAAATAAAAAGTTTTTAAACTACACAAGGGTCATTTTCTCCTCTGATAGTAAGCATATTAAACATGTCAAGAAAGAAAGAGTATAAAGAAAAATAGTAAATGTGTCTAATTAAACTCTTCCTGCGAGCCTTACATCATCCTTTAATATGTTTGGTGTTACAAACTTGAAGAAGCACAGAAAAGATCATCAGACATTAATCTAATCAGTTTTCAGCCTTCATTCATATTGAAAAGTTGAAATCTTCCCTGTTAGACCCAAGTGCAGCGTTTAACACCGTTGGCCATAACATTTTATTACAGCTATTATTAAATGGAGAGTCCTCTTCACACACTGAGGTTAATTATGAAGCTCCACAGGCTTCTGTGCAAAGACCAGTTTTGTTTACATTATACGTGCTTTAGAAGGCATAGCATAGCATACATTTTCACTGCTATGCATATGATACCCACTTTTATTGGTTAAACTGCCGGGATGTCTTAGACACATAATGAGCTTTAATTTTCTGCTTCTAAGTTCAGATAGAACTGAGGTTATTGTAACGGGGCGTAAAAATCTTAGAAACACTGTGGCTAACAAGATCCTTACTCTGGATGGCATCGTCTTGAGCCGCCTGTTGTAGTGATTTGGCACATTATAAGTAAAATTGAAACATACAATCCCATAGCACAACATCAACATTTATTTATATACAAAAATAAAAATGCTTATGTCGCAGCTTTAAGGCAGGGATGACTACGGGAGTTGCTTTCTCACTTCATATGCTTTATTTCTAAAATCAGGTCATTGACAAAAACATACAGCAGCTCCTCTTCAACTCCTAGCCCTCAGCTGCGGTGGAAAAAGAACGACTCCAAATCCCCTTCAAGGAACATATGTACAAAAGAGTCTTTTCTGACACACCAATGGGGCGTTCAATGCCGTCTTGTAAATATGAGTACTCTGGCAGAATAACAGTTCAAATGAAAAATATACCAGAACAGACAAGCAAAAAAAAAAGAAGTGTGGTGTACCTTTGAACCAATGAACAATGTATAACAATTTATGCTTTTTAACATAACCTGACCCCGTCAATATCTGTATCTCTCACACTTTTTCAGAAAAGAATTGTAACTTCACAATTCATCACCGATTACGTGGGTACATTTTTTTTTTAATGCACTAAATGTAGAATACATTGTTTGGTAAAATGCAGGTTACACGTTCTAAGAATGAAAAATCAGTCTTTCAGAGAAAAAATTAGCAGCCACCTTTGTAACACTCTGCGACCAACCATAGCTGTCTGATTTTCACCATGTATATAGTTCCACTCACATATGTATACATATACACTGTTTTTTATTTTATTCTATTTATTTAATTATTTATTTATTTTCCGCCTTCGTTGTATATTGGTTTCTCTTCTTACTTTAGCACCTTTGTGGTTCAGCTACCCAATTTCGCTGTGCAAGAAACTGCACAATGACAATAAAAAGCTCTAAGTCTAAGTCTCTAAGTCTCTAACAGGTGACTGTGCAAATACTGGAAAACTGAGGACCTCTGGCGGATAAAAGGAATAATACACAAAAAAGTGCTCAGACATAAACTGTGAGAGTTTAAAATTTGTTCTGCAAAAATAGAATTTCACCAAATTAATAGAAATGCATTTTTTTCCAGATTACATTACTATAAAAAAGAATATTCAAGATATTGATTCAGATTCTATTTAATCATCATGAAAGACATGTTATAAAACTCATACTGGACTTTTGACACTGCACATATTTCACTTACACAAACTATAAAGGCATTAAAGGCATTTAACAACAGTCAAATTATAAGAGAGGATTAAGACTTGAATACACATCTTCTATCAGATTAAAATAACAACAGCGTGAAACTCAAAAACTGTTAACATTGCTTTAAAGTTCTCATCTAGTTTATATTTACCTATAAAAGCAGATGAGATGACATTGATAATATAACAGCAGTTTTCTCTGCTGAGTTGATGTTGCTGATCAGTGGTGTCTGAAAGAAACAGCAGAGTCTCCAATGCTTTCATAGTTTATTGAAACATCATCTTCATCGTTGTCATAATTGACCTGTGGACAACAACAACAAAATATAATCGGAATCAGAAAACTTAATTAATCCCTAAAGAAATGATGTGGTTACATGAAGATAATAACATCATTAATGTTGTTTTGGCTGGTTGACCTCAGGTATTTAAATTTGTCCACCTTCATTACGTCTCCTCCTTACAGCATCTCTGTCACACTGGTCTCCTTCTCATTCACACAAGTTCTCTCCAGAACACACCTCCACCTCTACAGCCTCTATTTCACCTGTTTACAAGAATGGGGAATCCTATCCCCACTTTGAACCCATTTGTCTCTCCCAGTGCACACCTCCTCACACATCTCCTCCTGTACCACTCTCACATACTTCTCTGCCACTCCTGACTTCTTCATGCACCATAGTCCTGTTCCTGGTACTCTATCATCTGCTTTTTCTGCATCCACAAAGACACAGTTATCTGTCTCTTACTACAGCTCTGCACATCATCCTTGATGTGCAGAGGACCAGCCTCCTTTCCACTCTTCATCCTCTTCATAGCAGCCCTCACTTCCTTCTCACCAATCCTCTGCACTTCCTGCTACATTAAATACAGAAGCATAAGCAGATATTTACTTGATAAACTGTCTCAGCCATGAACAGAGCTCAACAAATGTTGTGTTTGTGAACACTAGAACCATGGTGCACTCTATATATGAAGTCGTGGATTCTCCTTTTCACATGTTAGCATGTTGTTTGGCCAGCTGTGGCTTACATTACCACAGCTGTGATAAAATGATCAGGAGCACTTCTATGTCTATGAGGGGAAGGCTTTCCTTGTATACATATAATAACATACTGCAGATAATGAAAGTCAGACAAAGTGGATCATGTTTTATACAAAGTGCATAAATAAATGAAGCAGATTTTTTTTCGATTGTGGTTTCTGAGTTGTGAAATCTCTGCAGCTCCGGAGTGGACTGTATTTGATTTGTCACATTGAAAGAGGGCCAGAAAATTACATAATCAGTGAAGCCAAACACATGTCTCTTTCCTAATATGGGCAATGTCTTTAGTAAAACTCAGCTGTAAGCATGTCTCCAGGCTCTGAATTGAAGGATTTTAGCAAACAATGTTATGTGTTTTCAAACTCACAAAATCATATTTTACGTTCTTGAAGCAATAACCATGTGAAACTGAAGTTTAAATACTTTTCTTCCCCACATCCTGTGTGCAAGAGTCAATTATAGCATCATTTGGAGAGTTATATTTCATTTAGCATGTTATCGCATATCTGAAGGGGACCTAAGATAAAGCACAGTTCAGTCAGAGGGTCTCTTATTGATTGAAATCAACTTTTCCTGCTTTTAGGAGATAACTGAAAGTATACATGAAAGTGCCTTATCTTTTATAACCACAGGGTTGTTTTTTTTTTTTATAATGGGTGTTTGTGTAAACTGTGTCACAGAAATAAAAGGCTGCTGTGGCGTGATGGTTCTTCGTAGTGGTCTGACACCGAGGGCAGAGGGGCTGCTCTGAGATCCTTCCCTTGCTAGCATGTGAAAACCCGGTTGAGCTGTTCGTCTTGTTTCGTTAACGGGAATAAGTCTCTAAAGCAGCGGGGCCTGTGGAAGCGCAGACCCAACACTTTCTAGTAGCATAAGATTTATTGCCAAGAAGAAGTGCGACAGCAAAGAACTGATTGTCCAAATATAAGGTTCCTTACTTTTTCTATGAAGTTTATATGTTTGTAAAAATAAAGCAAACCATCTGCTCTAAACAGGTTTACATAGACTCAAGATTCATTTTATCATTTTCTTGAAAATGTGTTTTTGGGGTGTTTTGCAAAACTGTAAGTTTCCTCAGTCACACACTTTTTCCTTCAGTTAAACAAACTTGTAGATCTGGCATATTGATCGATCACAGGTTTGATAGCTTATCTCTGGACAGTCAGCTTAAAGAAGAATTTGCAAAGTTCATTGTATTTATTTAAGATAATTTTTGACAGCCACAGCTGTGGCACATAAATGATTTTTATAAGATATTTATCACAGACTGACAGGACTACGAGAAACACCTTTTAGTTATCGTCCTTTTTAGTCGTCTGAAAAGTTCATATAAAAGCATAGGTTTCTCTGTTTTAAAGACACAGAACATTTTTAAGACACAATCACACAAGTAGATATTTCAAGAAGACAGTGTAAACAAACATTTAGGGGCTGTGGTTTCACATGTTGCTCCACCTATCATGCGTTAGAGTCACCTTCCAGGAAGTTTCCAGGTCACTTACCCAGTATATGTACTCAGACTGGAACCAGTATGTTTGAGATTCATACAACCAGAAAACTGTCTCCTCTGTTTATTGTGTGAATTCACACTATTGAGATCCTGTTTCTCTTTAAACTTTATTCTAGTTGCTCCGACCTTTGCTGGTTAACTACTCCCTCCGTTTTCAGCCGATTTCCACCATTTACAGTTTTTTCTGATTGCTTAAGCACATTTTTTGTAACTATTGGCTAATTTTGCAAAACTCTTCACACAAATAAGAAAACCTGTCACCCAATAATCAAAACATTGTAGTTCTCTTGCAAAAGCGAACACAGCTAGACTAACTCTTCACACCTTCGTAAAAATGGTGTTTCCGTATCAAACAGTACACACAAGCCATCATCTACTAAGCACACAATGCGCCAACTGCACACTGATGGTATGAATACAAAACACATCTGGCTTTTGCTTTCTCTGTGCACAAGGTAGGCTATGTCAGTTTGAGCTCATACTTCTGTCATGGATCCATAAGCATAGAGGGATCCAAACTTCAAGTACTGGTGTTTATTCAAACACATCAAAACAAACACAAGTGTTTATTTCCAAGTATAGGATTATTTGCAATCGCCATAATGACTATATGGGTTACTTGGTCTGCAGTGAACATGCTTCCTCTGCCCCCAGCATCTGGTCATCTAGCAATTCTGTAAAGTAACAATTTCAGTATTTTTACATCAATGGTATTGGTGTGTTTCTCATTGGCATATGGCAGTGCTACAAATCTTTGTGCGAAGTGACTGTACTAACCGATTCTCATTTCAAGATGTCCTTATGGTACTTGCTACAGTGTAGCGGCTCGAGTTAGGCTGGACCCGTTGGCCAGCTACCCTCAGGGTCATTCCACGGTTGATTATATGGTCCACTATTGTAGCTCTGATGTCATCAGCAATTCTATTTCTTACTCTTCCTACCCTTCCTCTCCCCCCTCCTCATCTTCCTCTCCCCCCTCCTCGTCTTCCTCTTGCTCCTCCTTGTCCTTGTCGTCCTCTTCATCCTACTTCTTCACCTCCACGTCCTCTTCCTCGGCCTCCTCTACTTCTCACTCTTTCTGCTCCCTCCATTGTACTCTGCACACACAGCTTACCTGGATTATAGTGCTTAAGCTGATTGCAAAGTGAACTGATTATCTAAAAAAGTAT
This sequence comes from Simochromis diagramma, assembly GCF_900408965.1. Classification (NCBI taxonomy): domain Eukaryota; kingdom Metazoa; phylum Chordata; class Actinopteri; order Cichliformes; family Cichlidae; genus Simochromis; species Simochromis diagramma. The sequence goes on along the minus strand of NW_024386935.1, from coordinate 760,518 downwards.
TCACATGTGAAAGTGTGCCAGACAGTTGGCAAATTAGTGTTAATGATAGCCATACATGTGTATACTTTTGCTAGGAGTGTGTTGGAAATTTGGTAATTGAGTGTTGTGCCGTGAATTGTGCCTACAGTTTTGCAAAGTGTGTGTTACAACATTGCAAACTGAGTGCAAAGCAGTTTTTGTGCTTTTAGTTTTGCAAACTCAGTGAGTGGTTTTGTTATAAGTCTGAATAGTTTTAGAGATCGTGCTACAGGAATCACAGTTAGGGTTTAAGCATTCAGAAAAAACTGTATTACAGATGCCACTGTGAAGCAGCTTAGATGTGGGTGGACTCTCTGCCCAGCTTCCCTCATAGTCAGGCCAATGGCTAATGTATTATTTGACTTCTAAGGCACACACACACACACACACACACGCACACACACACACACACACACACACACACGAACAACACAGAGAAGAAGAAGAGGGGGTAGTTTTACTACGCATCATAAAAACGCAATCATTCATCTTCCAACTGTATCTTTCTGTTCTGGCTTTAGAATCATTGGTTGTTTACTGAGCCGTACTTTGGGAGTCATACTGTTGTGATACTGGGGAGAAAAGGGTAAGGTTTGAGAGACTAAACCCTTACACACATAACTTGAAAAACCTAAAGAGTGTGTGAGACTGCTAGCTGTGTTGTTCAGCAATAAACTTATCTACAAATGTGTTAGTAAAGAGTGACTTGTACTTCTGCCCCATTAAGCAACGGTTTAACAAATTTCACTGCAAACTATAAAAGGAATCTGGATTTAAATAGAACATAGTAGTGCAGGAAACACTAGTATGTGTCTATGGAACAAATCTCCTTCAGCGTTCAAATGACCAAAGTGAGGCCTACAGGCGTTTCTCTCAGTTGGTTGTGTTCAGGGAAAAAGCAGCTAAATACACTGAGACTGCTCCACATTGTTAGTGAGTTAACTCTGGATATCTGTAGGTTTGTCAAACTTGGAGTGAACAAAAGCAGAAAAACAGTAAAAGATGCAGACGGTGAAAGTCTGGTTTATTTCATGAACGCAATGAAACATTTTACAGTCCACAGAGCAAAGTAGCATACATGATAAATAGATACACATAACACGGACAGTGAGAAGTAAAACTCGTCGTCTTACCACATGTTATATTCTGTAAACTTAAAATAAACCACAGAAATTAGAGTTAAGTGTTTTAAAGGGTGCTGGAAAGGAGAGTTTGTCCGCTAGTCGAACCTCGGATACAGGAGGAACAATGCGGTTTTCGTCCTGGTCGTGGAACACTGGACCAGCTCTTTATCCTCTCGAGGATACTTGAGGGTGCATGGGAGTTTGCCCAACCAGTCTACATGTGTTTTGTGGACTTGGAGAAGGCATTCGACCGTGTCCCTCGGGGTGTCCTGTGGGAGGTGCTACGGGAGTATTGGGTGTCTGGCCCATTGCTACGGGCCATTCGATCCCTATACAACCGTTGCAAGAGCTTGGTTTGCATTGCCGGCAATAAGTCGGACTCATTCCCGGTGGGTGATGGGCTCCGCCAGGCTGCCCTTTGTCTCCGGTTCTGTTCATAATTTTTATGGACAGGATTTCTAGGCGCAGCCAAGTGGCGGAGGGCTTTCACTTTGGTGGCCTCAGAATCTCATCTCTGATTTTTGCGGATGATGTGGTTCTGTTGGCTTCATCGGGTGAGGGCCTCCAGCTCGCACTGGAACGGTTCGCAGCCGAGTGTGAAGCAGCGGGAATGAGGATCAGCACCTCCAAATCTGAGGCCATGATTCTCAGCCGGAAAAGGGTGGAGTGCCCACTCCGGGTCGGGGATGAGTTCCTGTCCCAAGTGGAGGAGTTCAAGTATCTCGGGGTCCTTGTTCGCGAGTGATGGGAGAAGGGAGCCGGAGATCGACAGACGGATTGGGGCTGCAGCTGCAGTGATGCGGATGCTGCACCGGTCCGTCGTGGTGAAGAGGGAGCTGAGTGTAAAAGCGAAGCTCTCAATTTACCGGTCGATCTACGTCCCTACCCTCACCTATGGCCACGAGCTGTGGGTAGTGACCGAAAGAACGAGATCGCGGATACAAGCGGCAGAAATGAGCTTCCTCCGAAGGGTGGCTGGCCTCTCCCTTAGAGATAGGGTGAGAAGTTTGGCCATCCGGGAGGGGCTCAGAGTAGAGCCACTGCTGCTCCACATTGAAAGGAGCCAGCTGAGGTGGTTCGGGCATCTGACAAGGATGCCCCCTGGGCGCCTCCTGGGTGACGTGTTCCAGGCATGTCCCACCGGGAGGAGGCCCCGGGGCAGACCCAGGACACGCTGGAGAGATTATATCTCTCGGCTGGCCTGGGAACGCCTTGGTGTTCCCCCGGATAAGCTAGAGGAGGTGACTGGGGAGAGGGAGGTCTGGGCCTCTTTGCTTAGGCTGCTGCCCCCGCGACCCGGCCTCGGATAAAGCGGATGAAGATGGATGGATGGATGTTTTAAAGTCATTATTAATATGAACAGTCACATAAAATTCATTCCAGTTTTTTTGCCTTTGCTTCAGTTAAGATGTTTCTTTAAATCTACAACAGCTTCCTTTTCAAAAAAGTTTACTGACATAGTAAGGAAGTAGCTAGGGACCTCAGTAAGTATGAGCAACAATAGCTTAGGGACAGTTTCTACAATAAAGAGGATTTCATCATCTGCTGTTCGCCAAAAAGTGCCGTATTAAAAACAATTCAGCAGACCCTCAGAGTGCGGATACAAACTGTTTTCAGCTGTAGAGGTAGAGGTACGCTTCATGTACTTATCAACATACAGTTTAGCGGAGTGGATTAGAGTGCATTGGTGCTTGGGCCTCTTTTATTTAGCACGGTTATACCATTGTGAATTTAGCTATACAAATATGCTCAAGAGTCTATCATATGTTTGACATGCAACTAAAAATTGGAAAATATATATTTTTTAAATCAGTAACTTTGCAAATTTAGAGGAATTGTTTTCGGACAACATATGTGTCACATTTTAAACAGGGTTTGAATAATCAGCACTGACATACAGACATTTATGCCCTGGGTATAACAGACATGCTTACCTTGTGAAAGGCCCTCGGATTTCTTGGAGCAGAGAAACACTCTGTATTGTTGCTTTTCTCTATTGTATAAGCAGCGCCCGACTGTCAGAAACGCTCTGTGCGGGTAGCAAAGTCGGCTCCAATGCACATTCAGGTGAAAAAATAAAAAGTTAAAACGATATACCTTGCGGCAGTTGTGAAGTGCTGAGGAAAATACTGTGTGTCTGATGGGGTGTTTTTATATAGGTGGACTTGGTTTCAGTTGGGCTCTGAGATGCAGATATAAAGAGCAGGTTGTAAAGAGAAAGGTGGAAAGCCTTTGGAGACTCTGTTGGACATGGTTTCTGTTGGCCTCTGACATGATAAGATAGCTATAGGTATATTACTACTGAGGTTCCTTGCTTGAGAACTTACATTTATGGATGTGGTATTTGGCGAGGAGTAAAATCAGATTAATGAGGTAAAAAGCATTCGAGTCTTTTCGACTAAAGTCAGTGTAACCAAATAACACATTTTGGTAAAAAAGCACAACATTTGATAAGATATTCTTAGAGATGAAACTAGCGATATCTTTCCACAAATTCACACCTTTACAAGAGGAGAAACAAACCTGACCTAAAGGAGCCTCTCAGGACAGGGCGGGACAAGAACAGGAGTGGGGAGGCAGTGGTATTTCTAAACAACATGGACAGACCAGACGGTATGGCATCAAAAACAATACAAAACTCCCTTGGGGATACTGGGATGTTATATCTGGATAGGAACTGTATAATAAGCCCGCGGTATTGAATAGTTGACTCACCAGAAGAATACCATTATTAAACCAGTTTTCAAAGATCAGCGACTTATTCTTGTAATTAGTGTTACAGTTGTTCCAAATATAAAACCTTTGTGAAGAAAAGTTATGTTTATAGATTAAGGACTATGCCAAAAGAGCTTGTTGATGAAAGTTTGAGAGTTAATTGGGATTTTCTGAATATTGTACTTGCAGAGTAGCTGAGATGTTTTTTAATCCAATTTATTTTGAAAGTGTAATTTAGGGAGCTGAAATCTATAAAATCTAAGCCACCATTGTTATAATTGTTCATAACTACGGATTTGCAAATGTAGTGAACTTTGTTTTTCCACAGAAAAATAAATAATATTTTATCAACAGATTTGCATGTAGAATTATTGACATGTAAAGATTGAGCAGCATAGGTCAGACGAGACAAACCCTCGGCTTTGGTGAGCAGTGTTCTACCCTTTAGGGACAAATCCCTTTGCAACCAATTGTTGAGGACATTTTGAGTTTTATTGATAATAGGGTTAAAGTTTAGAGCGTTCCTAGAATTCATATCCTTGGTAATAACGATTCCCAAATATGTTACACAACTTTTCACTGGGATACCGGAAACATAGGACATGGTACACTTGTTCACTGGTAGCAGTTCACACTTACTGAGGTTTAGGAAGAGGCCCGATGCTCTGGAGAAAGACTCAAGGGTGCTGATTGCAACTGAAACCTGAGAAACATCTTTAAGGAAGAGCACTGTGTCATCTGCCAGCTGACTGACTGACTGACTGACTCTTTCTTCCTGAGGTCTGAGTCCAGCTTTGCAACTCCAGCCAGGTCACATGACACAGGGGTGTGCTCTGATGTCAGCAGGCAGGTCAGTGGATCCCTCTGGTGATGGATATATGGCAGTGAAACAGGAGGAGGCCTGAGGACAGACAGCAGGCTTAACTAGCAGGACAAAGTAGCATGTAGTACTTGAAGGAGTCATCACAGCCAATCAGCTCTCAGGAAAATGGAACATCACATAAATATTTCTCTTCTTTGATTTTCATCAATGTATTTCCTTTGATATATTTTCTGTCAATACTTCTGCCTGATTAGAAGCTCATAGGCACTTCCTGTCACTCCACAATAAAATAATGTAAAGGCTGCCCTCTCTGCCCTCCCACTAGCTGACCTAACTGACACGAGGTTCTTGGCCACATACATATAGATTTGCTTGGCTGTAGAAATCCATGCCATGAAGCTCCCAGCGCACATTTTTGATCTTTCTGTTTGTGGCAGAGGTGTCACGGCTGGCAGGGTGAGCCGTGTGGTGTTGGAGGAAAAGGAGGACCCAAAATGCAGGCAGCCGACTGATGATATGAGTGAGGGTTTATTTACAGGTGACAGTGGCAGAACAGACAACGAAGCATGAGAAAACAACTGAAGAAACCTAAACTGGGAGAACTAAATGACAAACCTGAGAGCATACAAAAGGGGTGTGGGGCAGAGAGCCGCAGACTAAGGAACAGGATACCAAGAAACGCAGACAAGCCGATGACGAACACAGACCGACACCCACTATATACACACACAAGGTAATCGGGTAATCGCACATAGGAGGGAAGAACAGCTGATCTGAATACACATGATGACTGGAGGACACAAGCTGAACACAATGACAACAGACACAGACCTTCAGAATAGAACAGGAAATCCAGAACACGAGACTTCAAAGTAAAGCAGGAAACACACAGACTGATTTACAACACAACACGGGGACACGAACAGAGCACCAAGGACAGACACAGGTAGGGCTGAATATACACCAAACTTCAGGTTCAACCCTAAACTAGTACAAAATCAGAATAAACACAAGGCACAAAAATGAACTTCAAGGAAACACAAAACGCTGGGTCAAAATGACCCAGGACCATGACAAGAGGAGGTTTTGGAGCTCTGCAGAAACTGTAGGGAGTCCTGAGGTTTCTACCCTCTGAAATGTCAGTGTGCATCTCAGATGTGTTGTTGTCATCAGGGATGATGTGACGTACCAGCCAAACCATCACCGCACCCAGCTGCAAAACTGTGACGCAATCTGCTGTGGTGGCATTAAAGTCCTGCCAGTTTACAGCGGCTGATTTGGTCCCTAAAATCCAGAAAGTAATTATTCATGGTAAGGAATTCATGTGGACACTAAGCGTGTGGGCAGGAAAGGACATTTAAACAGTGAGGCTGACAACCTACCATTTCTTCGTGTGACTGCTTCTGGTCTAAAGGGGACTCCAACACCAAAATCGATGAATTTGACACATAGAAATGCTGGATGATCAGGCGATGTGTCAAACACAATATTGTCTGGCTTAATGTCTTCTTCAAAGTCCTCTACAGAGAGACCAAACAAATTGAATTTAACAGGTAAAGGAGACTTTACTCACCCAGATATTTACGCACACCCACAACACGTGGTGTGCTAAAGGTCGGCCAAGATTTTGACCACATGTCAGAAACTGGTTCAAAATTGGACTAAACTCACTTGAACTCTGACTTTGTCTGCACTTAGAACTATCACAAGACATTAAAACAAAACATCGGGCATTGATGACATCACAGGAATCTAACATTCTAATCTATGAAAACTGTCTCCAAGGCTACATAATATCAAATTAAATCATAGCAAAGGAGTAAAAAGCAGGATCAGTCTTAGGGTGTATGTTACATGTTTGCCAGTTTGGATGAGTGAGTGCAATATTTCATCGGCCTGTGTTGTAGCAACCTGTTGAACCTGCTGAGAAACTGTTCTTTGTCCACTCTGCCCCAAACTTCACATGCTCCATAAAAGTCGAGGCCTAGAGACCTCTGCAAAGTTATTGCAATTAGCATTAGGTTATCAGTATCATCTGATATATATGACATTTACAGTACAGTACTCACACATGACGTAGGAGAGAATAAATATGAACTTTTTGACATAAATTTGATCATATGAAATTGGATTTTTTTTTTAAAATATGAAATAATGTAACCTTTTCCTTCCGTCATACTTCAGAAATATAATATATTAAGTTTTGAACATTTTAAAACATTTAAGTTTGCTCGTTGTATTTATAAGATCCTACATGGACGTGCTCCACAATCTTTGGTCAGTCATGTTAAAATCCATTATCAGTGGAAAACAAACCTGATCCTCTACTAGAGGCGATTGTGCAATACCTTTTAGACATAACACTCAGAAAACAGTTATTATTAGTTAAAGTCAGTGAGATTTGGAGTGATACATGACACATGACGGAATAAGACACGCAGACTTAGCATGACGAACCGATGAGGAACACGTACACTGTGAATACATACAGAGGGAAAAGGTGACTGGAGATGAGACATGGACATAACGACGCACAAACAGAACATGATGGCTGGGGGGAAACACACGTGACAGAAGGGATGGGTCACAAGGGCAAAACATGTAAACGAGAGGAGGAGACGGGAGAAAAAGACATTACTGAAATACATGAAGGGCCAGGGCTGGGGCAGCCAACCAGTCACAGAGCCACAATTTTTACTGTGTCACCGCAAAGAGCCACATCATACACCTGGGCACACATGAATTTTTCTCACAAAGTTGATAGAGAGTTTGGGTCATAACTCAAAGACACAATGATGCAGTCAAATCATTGGAATTAAATATCTCTGTCAGTGCGCCCCAGGGTGGCTGTGGCTACAATGTAGCTTGCCATCACCAGTGTGTGAATGGGTGGATGACTGGATGTGTAAAGCGCTTTGGGGTCCTTAGGGACTAGTAAAGCGCTATACAAATACAGGCCATTTACCATCTGTAAATTACAAGATTTAGAGGGTTCTGACATCACATCCAGTCTCTCTGCTGTGATGTTGTGTTTTTCTCCACAATTTTAATTATAAGCTAGATACATTGCTGCTAACAGCAACAGGGATGAGTCAGTGAGTCAGTTGGGCTTGTGAATCATGATTCATGAGTCAGTAAAGTGATTCTCGAGTACTGAACGATTCGTTCATGATTCGCGCATCACTACTCACAACTATGGCTGAGCGTAATTGGGGTCATGTGCGGACTTATTTTACCTCCACAAACAGCTGAGACGTCGTTTGCGATACATGTGGCAAAAAAAGTGCTCCAAGAGTGAGGTCTTGTGGCCATACTAGGGAGACATTCAAAAGGGCTGTTGGGGGGTAAATACATTTTACAGTGTTTATTTATCGGATAAAATACGTTAAATGTCACCGTCAGCATCTCCATGCTGGGGAAATCGGTTTTGCAGCTGTTTGAGCTAAGATTTTCAAGTTATTCACAAAATGAAAACCTGTACTTTGTGTCAGCGAGACCTCCATTCAAATTCAATTCAATTCAATTTTATTTATATAGCGCCAAAACACAACAAAAGTCGCCTCAAGGCGCTTCATGATACAGAGAAAAACCCAACAATCATATGACCCCCTATGAGCAAGCACTTTGGCGACAGTGGGAAGGAAAAACTCCCTTTTAACAGGAAGAAACCTCCGGCAGAACCAAGCTCACATGAAATTAGAGACCACACAAATCCAGTCGTATTAAAGTTAAAGTCAAATTTATTTGTATAGCACATTTAAAACAACTGTTGAACAACATTTAAGATAATCAAAAAAGATTTTTATCTCTATAAATACACGACAAAAAAATAAGAAAAAGAAGCATGAAATGAGAAGATTTGAGTAAGAAAAAAGACAAAAGTAGTACAAAATCATTCTGATTGAAAAACCAGGGAATAAAAGTGGGTTTTCAGATGCGTTTTGAAAGTGTCTAATGTTGAGGAGGCCCTGACATGAAGGGACACTTTGTTACACAATTTAGGAGCAGTCACAGCAAAGGCCTCTGTGCTTTAATCTGGACCTCAGGACAGCCAGGAGCATTTGATCTGCAGGCCTCAGTGATCTTGCAGGAGTGTACCAATTTAAAAGATCATAAAGTTATGAGGGTGCTAACACGTGCAACGCCTTAAAAACGAATAATAAAATCTTAAAATCAATTCAAAAACTAACTGGCAGCCAGTGTAAGGATGCTAGTATGTGAGATATGTCGTGCCAGTTAGTAAGCATGCTGCAGCTTTTTGGACCAGCTGCAGGCAGCTAACTGATGACAGACTGACACCTGAGTAAAGACTATTACAAAAGTTGAGGTGAGATGAAATGAAAGCATGGATAGCTCTCTCAGAGTCTCTAAAACAGAGGAATTGCTTCACTTTTACAAGTAGCCAGAGGTGAAGGAAACGGGTCTTGATTACAGCATTAATCTGTTTATCAAAGGTTAGATTACTGTCTGTGATGGACGAGAGGAGTCACAGGAATTATCAGAAAAATAGGGTTTCCATTTATTTAACCCAAAAATTATATTTACAAAAGTAATAAATGTTGAGCTCATAAAAGAGGTCAAAGAAACAAAACTAAACTCAGGCAAAGAACTGCAAACTTACCAAATGACTGCCCAAACAAACATAACTGACCTAAACAGGAAATGACACACACGGATATATATAATGGCTGATCAGGAACTAAAGTGTGTTATTGTGTTCAAATGAAAAAATGAAAATACACAAGAGTACTTATTAAACAGATAGAGACCAGAAACACAAACCCTATGAAAAAGGCAACACATGGCTCCAGCACTCATTCAACAGAAAACTTCCAAAGTATTTATGTGTTCAGCCTGCAGGTCAAACAGGGATGTAAAAAAGCCACACAGAGCCTAATGCAATCAAAACAGGAAATTCAAAAACAACAAAACAAAAGCGCTCATCCTTTGGCTTCTCAGCAGTGGCTGATAACTGATAATGGCATTTCAGTGAGAAGGCAAACCACAATGCATATATATATTTCTATGAAAAACAAGACAAAACACTAATGTGTAGTTGAAAGTCCCTTCTGGCTTGCTTTGAATGAAACATGAGGCCATGCCATGTGGTATGATTACAGCATATCATCATCTTCTCCTCCTCCGTACATGTTGGCCAGTTTCTTGAAGCGAGGGCCCCACTCACTGAGGCAGTCATAGTTCTGGTCTCCACTACTTGAAGAGTTCAAAGAGGAGAGACTTCCTGCATCAGAACCACCTCCCTCGTGGTCAAATACCATCTGGGAGTCATAAGGGGGTGCTGTTGGGTCGTTGTCTGCAGCCTTCAGGTTCTGAGGGAGGAGCAAAGATAACTTTTCTAGAAATTTTACACAACTTGTTTTGGTTACCTTACATAGCCTGGATAAAGATAACAGAATAATGAATGTGGAAGTTATTAAAGCCCAGACATGACGTACAACTGACGTACACATCTATCCACATCCATGCCTCTATCGTCTGCTAGCAGAGAAGCCCAGACTTCCCTCATCAGCCACCATCTCCAGCTCATTCTCTCTGGTGCCCAGGGCGTCCTCCTGGTAGGAGATGCCTTAAACACCTCGCCAGGGGGAAACCTAGTTTCATTCACCCAATAACAAAAACATTCATACAAACCTTATCTGTACTAAAGTGCCTTGTCTAGCATTCACACACTCACAGTGGATACATCAGGGTCCAGTGTCTTTCCCAAGGATCCTTTGAAAATGCAGACTGGAGCCAGGAAGCCAGCCATGATTATGACTTTTAGACAACCCCTTCTACCTCCTGAGCCACAGTTCCCCCAAGAAAACCTTCATTTGAAAAGAACTGCCCACAAGGCACAAAATGCTTTCTCCAAGTGTGACAAAGCACATGTAAGCTGTTTAGGCATTCTGGAATACTCTAGAGCATAAAGAGCTGGTACAGCATTTCATGATCAGAACAAAAACAGTAGTACTCAAGAAACTTGGAATTATCAAGTTAATCCTACAATATTAGAAAGAAACCCCAATAATCAGATGACCTCCTGTGAACAAGCCTCTGGTGACAGTGGGAAGGTGAAACAGGACCCGTCACTGCTTGCCATGTTGCCAAGGGAAATTCCAGACTAGAGTAGAGTCTAGCTGTTTTCCAGGACACTGGTTCCAAGTTGTGAACCAGATTAAACTTTTAAATTCATGCACTTGCTCAGGCTCCTTTCTTACCACGCAACCAACTCCATCATGTCCTCAGAGCCAGTCTTAACAGCCAGGGATCAGACTGCCAGGGCCTGCACACGTAACAGCCATCCAACACACAATGCACCTTAACCCCTATGGTACCTCCCGTGGGTGGTGAGCCCACTTAAGTGAAATCTTGTAACCATGCTTGAGTAAGTTTCAAGGTACTTTAGAATCTCACTCACATCTTCAATGAAGTTGTTCATGTCTTCTGGGTTGGTGGGCCGAGGCCGGTACTGAGGAGCAGGCATGAAGTTTGGCACCACGTTACTTCTTAACACCTCAGGCCGGTTGTCCAAACCACGGTGGAGAACACTCAAGTCATAGTCCTGATAGAAAGTGATTTAATGATGCATTATTATATGGAATATTTTATGCTGTACTTCTGCAATCCACACTCTTCATCCACTCACTGCTTTAGGCCTGTTGTGTACTCATACTTTTCTATCACTAAAAGGCCTGGGTCAAATCACTGAAATAATACAGCAAATTTAATCAGCCTTTTAAAACTCTCCGTTTTTCTTTTTGGCATTTCACCCAACTCCCCTCCTTTTTCATCCAGGCTTGGGAACGGCAATGGCAGAATTCTCCAGTACTCCAATAAACACAGTGACATATTTTCCAAGGTTTTCTGCTCCTGCGTGTGCAGCTTTGATTACTTTGTACTTGTGTAAATGTGTAATCGTGTAAATGTGTCCATTTACCTGATCATCCTCTCCACCTCCTTCTTCATCATAGTAATAGATGTTGTCCCTGACACTATCATCTAGCAGCAGTGGCTTCTTTTTGTCCTTTTTCCTCTGTTTTGCAAACAGCAGCATTAGCAGCACCAGTGCTGAACACAGAGCACAACGTTTAGCACACAGTAACCAACCAAAACCTGGGAAAGGAAAGAAATGCTCTGACCTGAGACTACAGATGTGTGACTCACCGAGCAGCAGGATGGCTCCAAGTATTCCGAGGATAAGGGGCAGGTTGCTGCCACCTATAGCACGGTCTGTGCATGTCGCCTCTGCTCCCTTGCCCTTGCAGTGGCAAACTTCAGCTTTGATGATGCTGTCCTGCTCCAGGCCATGCTTGTCTGCCACTCTTAGTATAACACTGTAATCTCCACTGGGCAGCTCAGTGCCTAAATTTAAGATGACCCCTGTTCCTGAAATAAACAAGACAGCAGAAATGTAGCTTTATAGTTCTGTGTTGATGGATTTGTTTTGTTACATATTTTTGAAAATGAGACATCTCAATAAAGCCAATCATCCTTCTTTTAAGTATGTTGTGTTAGGGTTTCTTTTCTGGCAGTACTCACTCTCCTCACACAAGCACCAATCACTCTAATCTCAGTGATGAAAACTGAATCATGTATGAGCTAAACTTTAGCCTTTGGAAGGAAGCAGCCCTGATGTTCACAACAGGAAATATTTTTGTTATCGCAAAAGAACACAGCTGATAAAATATCAGTGAAATTTATGTACCAAAATATTTCAAATTCTGGCCATCTTATTGGACAGCATAAGTTTGTACTTGTCACATGTTAGCAGTTTACATACTGGTGTCGTTCATCCTAGCGGTCCAGTTGGTCTTTGACATGCCCTGTAAAGACACCGAGTAGGGAGGTCCAAATTCTGGTCCGTCTTTATCTGTTACTGACAGCAGCTGAGGAGCTGGATCCTTGTTGCACACCTGAGGAAACAAAGTCACAGTGAAGCTTTTCTTCATGCTGATGACCATCCTGTAGTTGGAAATCTTACAAACACACCCATCCTGCACCACAATTAGACAAGTTCAACACAAAACGACTCTTGAGCTATTGGAAATAAGACACACCGTGATTTCACGCTCTTCAATAAATGGAGCATTGTCATTGACATCTTCCAGCAGAATGATCAGAGTACCAGTTCCTGTAGCCGGGACAGCATCTGGTCACAGAACAAACACATCAGGAGACCAAAATGTATTTAAATAAAATCTGTATTATTGCTCAAAAACTTTGCTCTGGACTGATTCTTATAACTAACATTTGGCTGTTAAACATAAACAAATAAAGGCAGAGCAATTAAGGGCTACAGTGTTATTAGCTATGAGCATCCAAGGGACATCAGTTTGTACTGGAATTTTGTTTAAGGAGAAGAAAAAAACTTCAGGGCAATAACACACTTTCATATCACTATTATTTTGCTACTGGGAACTTCAGACCAGCTATTGCAGCTTTTACACTGATTTCAGATGTGATATCCAATTTAAGCTTGAGCCTCTGTTTTTTTTAAGATACACATCGTTTCAATACTTGTGAAGATCAAAATAGTATAATCAACAGAAAGTATTGATTTCTAATAATTTCTCATGAAAACTGTTTTAATGTCTTTATTATGGAAGCGAATTAGATGACAATACCGCAGATGTGTTAAAATATATTTCTTTCAATTCAGCTCAAAATAAAATGAGGTCAGTCAGCTGAAACCTGTCTGAGGCACCTTTTTTGTGCTTGTACTGCACATCTCTCTTTTTGTGAGAACCAACAGTATTCACCCATCATACTCAATTTTCCCTGATATTGGTTGCATGAATGCTTCACAAACTCATCATTTAGTTGGCCTCAGTTTCCTTTTGAGCTCAATGTCAAGTATGAGTTCACAGATTTCAGGACAAACCTAATTTTAGCTTCACTTTTTTTTCACTTTATTTCTAAAGACAGAACATATTTCTTGAAACAAAACGTATTTCCTAAATGCTGAAACGCGCTGCTGTTTCTGTCCAGTCATCTTCGTTGTTCAGTACTTGGAACATCATACTGTAAACCAGGATGTGTTAGACAAAAACAGTTTTCAGATTCTTATTCAGCAAGTGAAAGTTCCTGAAGTAAAGGTGAAGGAATCCCAGAAGCAAAACTCTTGTTGACCAGTGTAATTATTCAGACACTTGTAATTTAATAAAATCATATCAGTGGTCATTGTGTATGGGAGTCAAATGATGATAATAGTGTGCAGCAGTCTGAACTCCCACCTACCATCATCACATGCACCAATGTTTGCGATGTATCTGCTGTTTGTGACAAAAGGAGCTTCTCTGTCCATGAATCTTCTCACTTTAATAAGGCCTGTGTCCTTGTCCACATTCAGCCAGCCTGCAGGGTCATTAATCATTTTGTACCTGCACAAGACAGTCACAGAAAGATGGTAATACTGTGCAGGCGGGGTGATTGCAATTAGCATGTTTCACAATATGGCGCAATGTGTTATTTGATTTTTGACATAGACTTACTTTTTCCTTAGGCTAAATACACAGTGACAGGTTAGGCGCAGAATGCCATTTATTCAGTATTATTTATATTGTGATAAATCACAACAACAGTCAATTCAATTTGCAAAACCTCATGAAACACATTAACTGTCACAGGGTTCCTGTATCCTACCAGTGCTACCCCTGAGCTCATTAGTAGACACACCTATTAATCAGGATTTTACGGCTGAAGGGTAAAAAAAATGCTTTTCTTCAGAAAAAGAAATAAAAAACAGAGAAAAAAATAGAAATAATAATAATATTAATAATGGCTTTTAAGACCTTAATGATAACGATAATCCAAAGTAGTATTAGGAGTCATTAAAAGTCAGTGATTATTTTGAGAAAAATGTTAAATTTCGAGCCCAAAAAAAATCATGAGGGAGGTGTGGTCTGTGGCTCTGCTGCAGAGGGGGTTTGGTTCAGCAGGCCCAAGGGACAGTACAAGAGAGGCTGGCAGGGCAGCTGAAAGCAATTCAGTTATTTCAGGGGCATCAGGACCAGAAGGAAGATAAACGTCACGGGGCTTCAGCAGCAGACCTTGAGCTTATTTAAGATGCTGAAGGCAGGAATCTGATTTACCAAAAAAATTATTGGAGGCCGGAAAAAACAAAGGCAAAAGCGCACTGAGATAAACTAACTAAAAATCTAAACTGGGAATAAACTATGATTAATTCAATTCAATTTTATTTATATAGCGCCAAATCACAACATAAGTCGCCTCAAGGCGCTTCATAGATACAGAGAAAAAAACCCAACAATCATATGACCCCCTATGAGCAAGCACTTTGGCGACAGTGGGAAGGAAAAACTCCCTTTTAACAGGAAGAAACCTCCGGCAGAACCAGGCTCAGGGAGGGGCGGCCATCTGCTGCGACCGGTTGGGGTGAGAGAAGGAAGACAGGATAAAAGACATGCTGTGGAAGAGAGACAGAGGTTAATAACAGATATGATTCAATGCAGAGAGGTCTGTTAATACATAGTGAGTGAGAAAGGTGACTGGAAAGGAAAAACTCAATGCATCATGGGAATCCCCCGGCAGCCTATGTCTATTGCAGCATAACTAAGGGAGGATTCAGGGTCACCTGGTCCAGCCCTAACTATATGCTTTAGCAAAAAGGAAAGTTTTAAGCCTAATCTTAAAAGTAGAGATAGTGTCTGTCTCCCGAATCCAAACTGGAAGCTGGTTCCACAGAAGAGGGGCCTGAAAACTGAAGGCTCTCCCTCCCATTCTACTTTTAAATACTCTAGGAACAACAAGTAGGCCTGCAGAGCAAGAGCGAAGTGTTCTAATAGGGTGATATGGTACTACAAGGTCATTGAGATAAGATGGGGCCTGATTATTTAAGACCTTGTATGTGAGGAGCAGGATTTTGAATTCAATTCTGGATTTAACAGGAAGCCAATGAAGGGAAGCCAAAACAGGAGAAATATGCTCTCTCTTTCTAGTCCCTGTCAGGACTCTTGCTGCAGCATTTTGGATTAGCTGAAGGCTTTTCAGTGAGTTTTTTGGACATCCTGATAATAATGAATTACAATAGTCCAGCCTGGAAGTAATAAATGCATGAACTAGTTTTTCAGCGTCACTCTGAGACAGGATATTTCTAATTTTAGAGATGTTGCGCAAATGGAAGAACGCAGTCTTGCATATTTGTTTAATATGTGCATTGAAGGACATGTCCTGGTCAAAAATGACTCCAAGGTTCCTCACAGCGTTACTGGAGGCCAAGGTAATGCCATCCAGAGTAAGAATCTGGTTAGATACCATATTTCTAGGCTTTTCAGGGCCGAGTACAATAACCTCAGTTTGATCTGAATTAAGAAGCAGAAAGTTAGCGGCCATCCAGGTCTTTATGTCTTTAAGACATTCCTGCAGTTTAACTAATTGGTGTGTGTTATCTGGCTTCATGGACAGATAGAGCTGGGTGTCATCTGCATAGCAGTGTAAATGTATGCTATGTCTTCTAATGATACTGCCTAAGGGAAGCATGTATAATGTAAACAGAATTGGTCCTAGTACTGAACCCTGTGGAACTCCATAATTAACCTCAGTGTGTGAAGAGGACTCTCCATTTACATGCACAAACTGGAGTCTATTAGATAGATATGATACAAACCACTGCAGTGCAGTACCTGTAATACCTACAGCATGTTCTAATCGCTCTAATAGGATATTATGGTCGACAGTATCGAATGCTGCACTGAGGTCTAGCAGGACAAGCACAGAGATGAGTCCACTGTCAGAGGCCATAAGAAGATCATTTGTAACCTTCACTAAAGCTGTTTCTGTGCTGTGCTGAGCTCTGAAACCTGACTGAAACTCTTCAAATAAACCATTCCTCTGCAGATGATCTGTTAGCTGTTTGACAACTACTCTTTCAAGGATTTTTGATATGAAAGGAAGGTTGGAGATTGGCCTATATTTAGCTAAGACTGCTGGGTCTAGAGATGGCTTTTTGAGTAAAGGTTTAACTACAGCTAGCTTGAAGGCCTGTGGTACATAGCCGATCATTAGAGATAGGTTGATCATATTTAAGATCGAAGCATTAATTAATGGCAGGACTTCTTTGAGCAGTTTTGTAGGAATGGGGTCTAAAAGACACGTTGATGGCTTGGAGGAAGTAATTATCGAAGTTAACTCAGAAAGATCAATTAGAGAAAAAGAGTCTAACTTAACATCAATGGTACTAAGAGTAGCTGTAGATAATATTACATCTGTGGGATGATTACTGGTAATTTTTTCTCTAATGATAAAAATTTTATTTGTGAAGAAGTTCATGAAGTCATTACTAGTTAACTTTAAAGGGATTGTTGGCTCAAAAGAGCTCTGACTGTTTGTCAGCCTGGCTACAGTGCTGAAGAGAAACCTGGGGTTGTTCTTATTTACTTCAATCAGTGATGAATAGTAAGATGTTCTGGCTTTGCGGAGGGCTTTCTTATAAAGCAGCAAACTATTTCTCCAGGCTAAATGATGATCCTCTAAATTTGTGACACGCCATTTCCTCTCCAGATTACGAGTCATCTGCTTTAGGCTACGTGTTTGAGAATTATACCACGGAGTCAGGTACTTCTGATTAGAGACCTTAGTTTTCACAGGAGCTACAGTATCCAGAGTCGTACGTAGTGAGGAGGTGAAATTATTAACAAGATAATCGACCTCTGTTGGGGTAGCGTTCAGATAGCTGCTCTGCTCTATGTTGGTACAGGGCATTGAAGATGATAACAGTGGGTGGATTATATTCTTAAACTTAGTTACAGCGCTTTCAGAAAGACATCTACTTTGATAAAGTCTACTCTCCACCGCTGTGTAATCAATTATTGTAAATGTAAATGTTATCAGGAAATGATCAGACAGGAGAAGGTTTTCAGGAAACACTGTTAAATGTTCAGTTTCTATGCCATATATTAAAACAAGATCTAGAGTGTGACTAAAGTGGTGGGTGGGTTCTTTTACATTTTGAGAGAAACCAATTGAGTCTAATAACAGATTAAATGCCATGTTGAGGCTGTCATTTTTAGCATCTACATGGATGTTAAAATCACCCACAATAATTATTTTATCTGAGCTCAGAACTAAATCAGATATAAAGTCTGAGAAATCAGACAAAAACTCTGTGTAAGGCCCAGGTGGACGATAGATGATAACAAGTAAGACTGGTTTCTGAGTTTTACAGCTGGGGTGGACGAGGCTAAGCATCAGGCTTTCAAATGAATTAAAAGTCTGTCTTGGTCTTTCATTATGTGACCCGTGGTAGGTACCTATTTAAAATAGGACAGAGCCGTAGGCGCACAGTCAGTTTAAAAGAGTTTAATTTTTAATACAAAATAAAAGAAACAGTGTAACAGCAGCACCTAAAAACAATTAAAAACGTTACCTTATTAAAAACGATAAAACTGTACGATTGCCCGTGAGACAGGACAAGCGCTGCGGGGAACAGTTTAAAAACAAATCGACATAGCACACAGGTTAAAAATGGACGGCAACTCACACATGACCCCAAATGGGTAAAACACTATAGAAAAAAAAAGGCAAATCTTCGGTGCCGTCTTCACTCGGGCCCCCCGCTGTGCATGCAAGAGCGGGGAGACAAAAAAAGGATTTGTTTTCCCTGCAGCGCCTTCACCGCCTGCGAATCAATATCTGTGGTGCCTACTGATACAGAAAAAAGTAAAACAAAAAAAACAAAACCATCGACAGCCGCAGCAGTCAGTCTGTCGACTTACACCAGTTTAAAACAACTTAAAACACACTGATGTGTCGGGTCCTTTGCCCGCAGCCAGAAATCCACCTGGCAAAGCAGCAGCTCTGTACTCTGTGAATAAAAGGCAGGAGATCACTAGCTGGACAATAAAACACAGGAATATTCCTCCACTGAATTGGTTTTGTTACCTGTCCACAAGTTCGTGTCACACCCTAATAAATGTGGGTCAGTGGCGATGAAGTCCACTATACCGTTCTCACGGGAGCAATGTTTCCCACCTACAAGGGTGCAAATAACTGTAAACCTCTGCCAACAGCCAGAGCTCAAGTGGTACATTTTTGTGTAACCTACCGTTCTAACAGAAGTTTAGGGGAGGACGTAGTGATGGCCCGCTTGAAGCTGACGCTCCGGAGCGTGTGTCGAAAAAAACAACACACTGGTTCAGAAGCACTGTGTCGAGGCTTGCTTCGTTTGGCAAAAGTCACGTGACCAGTGACGTCCGAAGCTTCATTACGCACGTAACTGCTTCGGTACCTGATTCAAACGGATATAAGGAAGTGAATCATCCACGGGATTCGTGGAGTGTGTTGATGGTGACAGAGAGCGAAGAGGTGATCATTCCACTGACAGATATGGAGCCAGCGAGGAAAAGAGGACGTTCTGGCGTGTGGGAATATTTTGAGTTGATTTTGCTCAATTCATCTTATCTGCCGAAGTGAAAAACTTGAAATGTCCAAAATCATGTTTTCATAATGTAAATATCATTACAGCATGTGACTTCAGGAACACTTCCATGTGAATTAAAGCTGATGAAGACTACAAAAATGTATTTGACACTATACGTAAATTACATTGCTACAGTTTAGAAAATCATTTTGTTTATTGTTTTTAGGTGATAGTCTGCAGGACCCAGGAATACCTGCATATCTACCAGCTTGCAGTGTGGTTCCTGCACTCCACAGCCTCTTCTGTTCCATGCAAGTGGATTTTCTCCAAGGCAGGAGAAACTATTTCTAAGAAAAGAAACAGACTCAGCCAGCGCACAGTAACACTAATCCTCTTTTTAACTGTAAATAACAAAAGGGCTACCTGACACAGATCATGTTTTTACTTTGCAAGTTCTTGATTAGGGGTGGGTTTTGATTATTGCTTTTCTGATTACAATCCATGCTAAATTGAATAAAGTGATATTGATTCATTACAATCCCGTGTCGATTTGTAAATTAACGTTATTATGCCTGAAACGCCAGCATCTCAGGTTAAACCTCACAACATGTCGTCAAACACCATACAGCTAAAACAGTAACTGGGAGCAGGTTTACGGATTCTGCATACAAACGTGAACACAGAGCGCGGACCCAACGCGTCAGAGTCAGATTTTGGTGCGTCGTCGGGTCCGCGCTGTGTTTGCCTCTTTTTTTTTCGCTGGCTTCTGCAGCTGCAGGTTCATAACTCTCTGTTTACATCTCTAATTAAGTCTCACATGTGTCAGCTTTCTTTTAATAGATACGAAATTATGGATATATACTGATACATGACCAGAATTGTAATATTTCTGACTGAGGCAAAACTTTCAAGATTCCAATCAAATTGAATCGGATCCTGTATCGAATCAAAATGATTCTACAAATCAGTAACGATGCAGCCGTACTCAGCCCCTAAGCATTTTCCCTTTCCAGTTCACAATCAATCCCACCCCTAGGTCAAAAATATGTATAGGACAATTGGCCTCATCTAATATTTTGTATGAACCTGTCCAGCTGTCCAGTGATTAAATGACAAGTAGATGGAGGCAGGACTCCACAGCAGGGACATACTCCATAATGTGCTGTGCGTTATCATATGTATAATGTATATATTGCTCACTTATTGTATTTACCAACATCAAGGAGTTATGAGCAAAGAAAGGCCACACCATAGTGCATGTTTAAATAGGGAAAGTTTATTGATCAAAATATATTACGCAAATACGCATTACATTTTTTTCAGCCCCCCAATCGAGAAAACAAAACCAATTACATGTTCAAAGCAACGGAACGGTGGCCCAATATCAGAGAGAACTCCACTCTTGAGTGAGCAGTGATGATTGAGCAGTCCGTTTCATTTTGCAGATTCAAGCTGCTCTTCAAAATATTCGCCACCAGATGTCACCGGAGAGGACTGTGTTGAAAAGCTTCGAGTAATGAACCATTTTTCAATACAAGCTTCAGTGCTTCGGAAAGCTTCATTTGGCCATCACTAGGAGGACGCGTATCAGACTTTCATAGTTAAGAAACACCAACTTGCCCAACTCGGACCAAGCACTCGCAGCTTCAGGTTTGCAAAGGAATACCCAATTGCCCACACCTGCGCTTATGAAAGGAGCGAAGACCAGCTCCGCCCACCAGGGGCGGTCCCAAGTCTCCAGGTCTCACCTGTCACATTCAATTAATAGGCTGGTGTGAAAAATTGCTGCCACACCGCCCCCCCGGCCTGTGCTTCGAGATTTCTGGTAGTTAGAATGACTTGGGGGTGTTGATTCATTTAAACTAACATAATCATCCTGCTGCAACCAGGTTTCTGTAAGGCAGAGTAAATCAATTTGTTGATCAATTATTAAGTCATGTACTAACAGAGACTTGGAGGAGAGAGACCTAATGTTTAATAATCCACATTTCACTGTTTTACTCTTTGGTTCAGATGTGGATACTTTATTGTTCTTTCTTTGTAATTGTTTATGTTTAAGTTGTTTGTTGCTGGTTTTTAGTTTGTTTTTTGTCTGTTTGGGAGCTGACACAGTCTCTATGGAGATGGGTTTTTGGGGGGGTAGCAGGAGGAGAGAAGCTGCAGAGAGGCGTGTAAGACTGCAACTCTGCTTCCTGGTCCCAACTCTGGATAGTCATATTTTGGGGGGTTTAATAAATTTGTCCATATTTCTAGAAATGAGAGCTGCTCCTTCCAAAGTGGGATGGATGCCGTCTCTCCTAACAAGACCAGGTTTCCTCCAGAAGGTTTGCCAATTATCTATGAAGCCCACATCGTTTCTGGGACACCACTCAGACAGCCAGCAATTTAAGGAGAACATGCGGCTAAACATGTCACTCCTGGTCTGATTGGGGAGGGGACCAGAGAAAACTACAGAGTCCGACATTGTTTTGGCAAAGTTGCACACCGATTCAATATTGATTTTAGTGACCTCTGATTGGCGTAACCGGGTGTTATTACTGCCGACGTGAATTATGATCTTACTGAATTTACGTTTACCCTTAGCCAGCAGTTTTAAATTTCCTTCAATGTCGCCTGCTCTGGCCCCTGGAAGACAATTGACTATGGTTGCCGGTGTCTCTAGCTTCACATGTCTGAGAACAGAATCACCAATTACCAGAGTTTGACCCCCGACAGGTGTGTCGCCGAGTGGGGAAAAACGGTTACACACATGAACGGGTTGGTGGTGTACCTGGGGCTTCTGTTTAGGACTATGCTTCCTCCTCACTGTGACCCAGCCGCCCTCTTTCCCCAGCTGCTTGGGGTCTGCCGGGGAACAGCTAGCGGGGCCTACGCTATCTTCGGCTGCACCAGCTACAGGGGCCTGGCTAGCTACGGGTGAATGAAGGGTGCGAAGCCGAGTCTCCAATTCAGTAATCCTGGCCTCCAGCGCTGTAAATATGCTACATTTGTTACAGATATCATTACTGCTAAAGGAGGCCGAGGAGTAACTAAACATCTGACACAATGAGCAAGAAAGTGCAGGAGGGACAGGTGAAGTAGCCATGGTGCTAACGAGTCGGCTACGAGCTAAGCTAAGCTAGCGAAACAGTACAGAGACAGTGAGTGAATACTTTGGCTATAAATTAGGTAGTGAGTACACAGAAAGTGTGCTTCGGATGAAGCACG
Source organism: Simochromis diagramma (assembly GCF_900408965.1). NCBI lineage: Eukaryota > Metazoa > Chordata > Actinopteri > Cichliformes > Cichlidae > Simochromis > Simochromis diagramma. The sequence goes on along the minus strand of NW_024386935.1, from coordinate 738,251 downwards.
TGAAGATTATACTATGAAAGAAGAATGTATTTAAAAGTTGTTAAAGCTCTGCCTCCTATTATACTTTTAACACTCTAGGAACCACAAGTAAGCCCAGAGTCTGAGAGCGAAATGCTCTAATGGGGTGATACGGTACTTTAAGGTCATTAAGATAAGATGGGGACTGATTACTGAAGTATTGTATTTGAGGAGCAGAATTTTAAATTTGAGGTTTTCCATGAGGTGTTAGTGTGTTCAGTCCTGTCACACATTTACAAAGACATCATCCCAGCCCCACAAAACTCAGTAGAAACAGCTGATAAGAGTTTTACGGCCATGTACCTCCATCAAGTCAACACTTGCAGCTTAAGGTTAAGCTGCAAGGTTAAAATTAAGCTTGAAAAAAATTCCCTTCTCGGGTACCAAGGACCAGTTTGGCTACTTTTTAAATAATTTTCAATGTCCGAAAAATCACTTTGAAAGACTTTCATGAAGCTGGGAGAACACTTCAAAAAAAATTACATTAGGTAAAAGTCTGGCCTCATGCAAAATAAAGAGATGATTTCCAGAAACAACCTTCACATCTGAATGGAATGGATTGCGACAAAGAAATTGGCCCTAGCATTAAAAGTTACACTTTAGCTGTTAGCAGTGGCTCATGGATAAAGTAGCCATTCATTTCACTTTTCTTACCACATTAATCTAATCTTCCATCACTTCTTCCTCACTCCTCCACAGCTGGTGCTAGCAGCATCATCCTGTGACTGTGAGGCCCAGTTACTAGTTGCTGGTACCACTTATATTCTTTTTATTGTTTTCTCTCAGCTTTTCAGCTCCACCTGTTTGCCAATTCTTCCACACTAAACTTGCACAGCGAAGGCTGTGTCAGGTGGAATGATTGAATGGGATGCTGTCAGTGTGCAGTGGTCCTTTAAAATGGCCACTGGCCCAAAAGTGTATCGGCTTACCAGGAAAATGTCCAATATGCCAGATTATCAGTCCTGCCCTGTCTGTAAATGTGTAGTTTTGAAAAAAATATAAATAGATTTGAACTTTTCCTTCATGCCCCATTAAACAGTGTCTATAAAACATTAAACAGTCCCGTATGAAACAGTGTCTACCTCTGTGTGGTCAGCAGACTTCACTTCAGTACTGTGATGCTGATGACTGTATTCTATGTGGTCTCCATTGTGGTGCTTTCCACATTGATGACCATGATGGTGTCCACGGTGATGCTCATAATGAACTACCCTGACTGGAACTGTTATTTTCTGACCTTGAGAGTCCCATGAGTGGATGAAGAAATTCTGGTGTCCATTATAAAGAACAACTTCTCTGTTTACCTGGAAAGTAAAAAAACAAAAGTTTTATTAGTGCATCCACTACACTTCAATTCATTAGAAATGAGTTTCTACATTTCATTAGAACAATTATACAAACTTTCCTGTGATTTTTACAGTAATTCCAACTTTGCCGTCAAGTTAACTCACCATTAATACACCATCTGCCTTTACACCAAAGCGATTGTCATCAGTGCCGAAAAGAAATATTGTGCGGTTTGTGCAGTCAGTGAAGCCCACTGAGAAAGGATAGAAAAAAGTGAATCATTATAAATGTGGAACATGTAATGAAATAACTGGCAAGTCTACATCACCTTGCTGCATATGTCCTGCTGGTAGTGTTGCTGTATTTTTTAGTATTTTCCAACAGAATACCCACTAGGGCTGGGCCATATCATACCGTTCACGGTAATACCGATATAATGTTGGGCAATGACAAGAAAATGAAGTATCGCAATAGAATATGGGTAAAACGCGCATGCGCAGTGCCTTTGTTTTCATACGCACATGGCGAAAAAGGCACGGCGGCGACGGAGAATGAGGAGGGCGAAAGCGGATCATTGAATGAAACGGATGAAAAATGAAAAATGCTCCCACTTCAGTGTGGAACTGGTTTAGTTTTCGTCCATCAGATACACAACAAAGCACTATTTTTGGTAGAGCATGCTAGCAGACCGTCGTTATTACCGTGTTGTTTGGAAAATACGGCACACTTAAAATCAATCCTTTGATTTTTCTGAAAATCGACAGTGCCCCTTATAATCCCGTGTGCCTTATGTTTGAATTCTGGTTGTGTTTACTGACTGATGTTTTAGTACGACTTTGCTAAGCCTCAAACCCGCAACACTTGATGGATTGTCGGAGCATTACGTTTATCGTAGGGAGGAGCCTCGCGGAGTGATACGTACTGTGCTTAATATTATCGTATTGTGTGTGTATAAGCTCTTTTTAAGTTTTGTGGATATTATACATGGTTATGCTGAGGATATGTCGGCCAGTTTCCACTGGAAATGCCTTTTGGTTAAACTGTCAGCAAGGATTTTGCATTTGCACTGTTAAATTTTTATATAGCTTTAATGCAAAAAACAGCTGCTTGTTTAAGTGAAAATACATTGATGGTTTTTTTTGCACTAAGAAAGTTGTGGAGTTGTAAAGTATTTTGTCTAGTGTCAATTATATCGTCAGTTATATCGTTATCGCAAATTTTCAAATGTATATCGTGATAAATATTTTTGTGGTTTCCACCTGAGGCAGGAAATTTCTTTTTTATTTTGCTAAGTACTGAATTTTGCTGGAGGCTGCTCTTTGTTTCTTAACCAGTTTTACCCATGATTCCACTGGATAATGGGTAGAACTGGATTAGAAATACTTCTTATTAATGAGCAACAGTACATTTTCAAGAGACAAGGGAAAAAAGAGAAAAATGTTTGTTGTTCGTGTGCATGTGTTCTTGTGTGTGTGTCTACATGCACTAGTAAATGAGTGCATACGTTGCACATGTGGTGGCTAAAATGAAGCAAAGTGAGCATAAACATTCTCAGAACTGAGTCTTGTCCTGCACATTGAAGTTTCCTGGAGCTGGAAATAGATGCTCTGATAATGTAGATTAATTAATGTTAAAAACTAATCTTAATAATTCAGTGTCCAGTTTAACGGCCCCAGGTCAGTAGCACAGAGTTTACACTGGCCCCTGTACATTTTTTGCAGGCAAAAAAGCTTTTATTTCTATGTTTTGAAATAGTAACATTTAATACAAACAATTTATCTTTTGTATTATCCTAAATTGGCAATATTATGTTACTAAAGCCTAAAAATCTATTATAATAAAACAATAAATTCTAGTAAACCTGATGCCTCTCTTTACACCCACCCCTCCATGGCACAGGTAGCACTGTGATAGAAAGCCACAGCTGCTGTCAAAGTGTGCAACTGAAACACTATGTGGGTCTTATCTGTTCATCTATAATCACATCCTACAGGTGTGATTATAGTACAATACTATAATGTAGATTTTTTGCTGTGTAAAACAAACAGTGGTGAATTGGGGGAGCTGAAAAGTAAACTCTTCTTCACAGCTTGTTAAGCAGGTGGTTTGACGAAGGAATCCTGCTATATTTTTCCCAGCAAAGATCAGTATGTCATTTACTGTAACAAGTACTGCGAGATAAACTCTTTTAGATACGAGAAAAACAGTTTCTTTCACTCCACCTGACATCACTGTCTCACTAACTGCTCTTCCTCTTTATTCTTTGTGTGTCTAAATGTAACAAAATGTTTACATGTAAGGAATTTAATTGTGTGAATGACAATGAATACCTGCATCTGTGAAATTAAATTGTTTGCTCGACATTATGTTGTATGTCGCGCAAGACTTTTGATATGAATATTATTTCAGTGTTCCTCGCCTCACCCCCCACCCGGTGATGGCAGATGCTTTCCTCTGAGCCTGGTTCTGTTTGATGTTACTTCCTTTTAAAAGGCAGTTTTTCATCCCCACTTGAATTGAAGTGCCAAAACGTATTCATAGTTTTCTTTCTCTCTGTTTTCACCTTAGTGACTTTTGTTGTGATTTGGCACTATATAAAAGCAACTAAAGGCAAATAAAGCAAGGCAACAAGTGAATATTCATGTTAAAGTCTGCATAACTACAGTTAATTTGAAAAAGGCTACAGTCCACTTATGTTTTATATCATCTTTCAGTTTTATGAAACCTCCTTCTCTTTCAGTGCTTCATAACATCTGAATAGCAAAACCTGCTAAACAGGCTTGGGGACATTGCTCTGACCTGAGGTTAAAAGTATTTGTGAGCAGTGTGAGAGCTGAATCTGCATTCCAGAAACCTTACAACTCAGATGCAGTTGGATGCCACAACTAGTTAAGCTGGAAAAGCACCAAAAAACAGACGTGTTTTACTTCAAAGCAAGGTAGAGCTATTAATACATTGCAAGCAATACAGCATCATAGTTGTTGTTTTTTTGTTTGTTTTTTTGGGGTTGGGGGGGTTAATATGGGTGTCTGGACACAGCCTTGTCAGTGCCTTACATATGCTTTATTTAGTGATCACAAACAACAGTTTGTGGCAGAACAGATTAAAAATTATAGTATTGTTACCTTCATTGCTGCCATCTTGGACTGACAACAATTAAATGGAGGATGCTGCTAATTTCCAAGATGAAACTTGAAGTTGAGGTCCAGATGAAAATTCTGATTGGGAACTCGAATATTCTGACAAACTTAATCTGGAACAAATGGTATGATGTTGTTTGGGTTTCAACCGAGAACAACGTAAGCAGCTAACCTGTTAAAGGCCATCTGGGCATGAGGAATCCTTTACAAAAGTTTTTTCATGTAGGGCTGTAACTCACGTCTAAATGCTCCCACAGGTTTGTATAAACAAATCCTCACATATCTATTATGATATTCTACTGGATGTTAAGAAACATCAACCATTTCATTCAGGTTACCAGGAAGACACTAGATTCCTGGGTTGTTCTTACCTCTGCCCAGTCTCATGCCCGTCCTCAGGTGTTCCCTGCACACTCTGAAAATCAACAGCTCTGACTCAAATCCAGGCACACATGTCGACCTCTCAGCTATTTCTGGTGATGAGACCTAGAAGAGGAGAAAGAGTATTTTGGTTGGACCTGTAATAATAAAGTGACTAATTATAAGCAAGAGAAAATAAGAGTAACTGAATAACACAAGACAATATAACAATAACTATAACTGGCATTTTAAACAACAATTAAAATACTTTTGTTGCATCGCATAATATGAATACTTTAAGACATGTGTATATGCCATTTTTCAGAGGAAACTATAAAAAACAATAAAACTACAAAGCACAACGTCATCAGTGGAATAATGGGAATCAACATGGAGGGATATGGGGAAAAAAGCCTGCTATGCCTGTGAAACAGATTAATTGGTTTTTAAATACTGCCCAAGTTTTTTCTGCCCATTTAAAGAGTATCAGCAAGTGCTATGACTAATAAAAGTGTTCTTCTTACAATAAAAGGTTACTTGATGCATAAACACAACAAATGTGTCTGCCCCTCCGTGAGTCTGGATCTCCTGGAGGTTTCTTCCTGTTAAAAGGGAATTTTTCCTTGCCACTGTCGCCAAGTACTTGCTCCTAGGTGGTCCTTAGATTGCTGGGGTTTTGAGGTGACTGTTGTTTTGACTTGGCGCTTTCCACATGAAAATGAATCTAATTTTATTTAATTGCAGCAGGTAATGTAACATTAACCATATTTATTTTAAGTAACTTTAAACAGAATGGAAAATGACAGAAATTAATTATAACAAAAGGAAGACGTCTCACCTGAAAAATGATGACTAAAGCGCCAAAAACCGCAAACCAAGCAGTCCCCATCTCTCCAAATCCCCTCTTTAATATTCCTGTTCTTCCTGTCGCACCGTAAGTGTAGCTTCAGCAACTGGGTGTGAGCTGGATGGAAGTAAGTTTAAGTACTTTCAGCAGATGATGTCAGGTTACAGGTGCGCAACACCCTGGTTCCGTCATGCGTGAAGAGACATAACATGGTAGTTTCTGTTTCTGTTCCTGAGTACTTCACACAAGGGCGTAGATTTGGCATGGACAGAAGGGACATGTCCCCACCAATATCCAGCGATTATTGAATTGTCCCCACCAATAATTTGATCTCTTTGAGTAAAGAAAAACAACCCGATAGAAAGAAAAAACAAAAAAAACATCTGTCAGCGTCTCATTCACCCAGCGGTGCAGAAAGAGTTAGATTATGTTCTCTACTTGAGTCCTGCGTCATGTGAGAAATATGGCCAATGTGATTGGCTGTGCTTTTCAGTGAGCTCTGTTTAGTTTTAGCAGCGGCAAGCCTGCGCTGCCAGGAGGAGAGGAGGATGGCAGCAAAAAGGAAGAACCTGGATATAAGAAAGTATTTTTCAAAGAAACCTGTAAGTCACTTAAACTCAAGTTCACTCATAAAATGTGTCCGTCATAATAATGTTACAGGCTATGCTATAGGCTTTGGCCCACATCAGTCTAAAATTGTATGTACCCATTAATAACGTGTTTTGGAAACTAACTGCACAACAGGCAGCACTCCAAGAGCAGCATTTCTAATTTTGATTGAAGCTGTCGGAGAAAACGGCAGCCTCGAGCGAGCCAGGATATTAGTTTACAGAGGCTGTTAAAATTATACGTCTAAAGTCAAAATGTTGGTGACAATTTTATCCTAATGGTGCTGACATATTCATAGGGTTAATTTTTGAGACAAAATATCATGAGGTAGTCACGATTTTGCAAATATTCCACCTTGTAGTGCAGTTTGCACAAATTGTTGTAAAAATGCACTCACCCTACAAACATTACTGATGAGTCAAGCTCTGCACAATTTGACAGAAACACTGAAGCAGCTGCACATTTTATTCTTATTGTCATGTATGTCCTATTTGTCAGGTGACAGAAGAACCAACACAAAGCTCAGAGAGTAATGGTGACACAAGATCACAGGTGAAATTGGATGATGACCTGTTGTTTCAATGACTGTATTTGAAGCACATGTGTGACTGCATGTATTTGAATGTCTCACTGTTATTTATCAGGTGACAGAGGCAGCTCTGCCATGTTGTAGCTCAGACAGAGGTGAAGAGGCGAGGTCACTGACAACATAACTGAAGTAATGTTGTTAAGTCCTTGAACTCATGTTTATTGTCATGACTGTATTTCAGGGCTGGACTGGCCATCGGGCATACCGGGCATTTGCCCAGTGGGCCGCTCGTGATTTTTCGTTTTTATGGGCCGATGGGGTTTTCTTCCTTTTCTTTTTTTAACGGTATAAATGAACGGTGGTGGATTGGCCAGTTGGTCATGATCGACTCTGGGCTGGACCAATTACAGCCGAGGAGGTCAAACTTTAAAGTTAAGGTGAAAAGGAACGTGATTAGTCCCGTACTACTTCAGCCAGAAAGTTGCTAATTGAATCATGAAACTGATCAATGATCAGCTGATTGGCTTTTCTCTCTGAGCCAGAAAGAGGAAACCAGCGGAGGTCGCATTAAACAACAGCAGCACGTTTAAGCTTGATCAGCTGTTGTTAGCATTTATTTAATATTCATTTCTAGTATCAGCTGATGTTTGCTGGAGCCACAGCTGTAAAGCTGCTGGTCAGGATGTCGGTTTGGTTATCTGGTGAGAGGGAAACATGAAGATGAAACCAGGAGATGTCCTTACTGAATCATCAGAGCTGAACAGGTGATGGAGAAACAGGTTTACCTTTTAGGTAACATGAATGAGTTGAAGGGAAGTTATGAACTGTTTCTGAGAGACAAATAACACCAGGATCCTTTTCTAAGTAGCTGACAGCTGGTAACTGTGCAGGGGCGGGTCTAGCAAAGTTTTGCCAGGGGGGCAGGTAGGGCATTAACAGGGAGAGGGGGGCACAAAGAAATACTTTTCTATCTTATTCTCATTTAAAATGTCTCGCTTTTAACAAATAATTATCTGAATCTTTCAACCAACATTTTCATCTGATGTAAAATGTATAGAAATCCATTATTGTATCCAGTAAATATTAAGTCTCGTTAGTATATACCCTAGTAAGTTATAGTATTCTTTAGATTTAACCTGTGTGTTTCGGTTCTCCATATTCCATGTTCACTTCATGTTTTGCTTTTGTACCAGCAATAAAGCTGAGGTCTTTGAGTTTCAAGTTAGTGTCTGAGTCCTGCGTTTGGATCCTCCTCTCCGCCTGCCCGCACACAGAGCCCTGACACTTACAGTCTCATTAAAAATAATCATCACTGGCTCATAGTAAAGCTAGTTTCCAGAAACATTACCAAATGTGGCCACAAAATGGGACTCGTTTACAGGACGGCTGGAGCAATAAAGCACAACAGAATGATTGAGGTTGTCTGCAGCATTTGTTTTGCTGAAAAAAACCCTGCAAGATAAAATTAAGGTGGGCTGCTCTGCAGCTGTCACTATAGAAATGCTGTTTCATGAGTCTTTGTGCTAAATGTTCTGTTGGTTTCCCTTTACATTCAGGTTCTGTTTCCTTTTATTTCCATCTACACATACAAACATCCAAAAAATTCCCTTTGCTATGATCATGTGACATCAGGATCTTGATGCTGCATCTCTTTATTAAAATCCAACACCAGATCATTTCTGTTCACATTCTTCCTGAGCTCCATTTGAAAGCTCGACGATGTAAAGCAACTGGCCAACAATCCATAAGGAAAAACCTTCATCTTGTGTCTTTCTGCCTGGAGCTAAAAGACTGTATGTTATAGAGCTCTTCTCCCTGACTTCAGCTCTATGTCGCTCTGTCTGTATCGTGCTGAAGTCTTGAGAGGACATGATGACTCCATGTTTTTGAAGGGGGACCTCAGAAAGCCAAGAATATCCCCCTGAAGCTCCTGGTCTTAGCGACTAGGGGCTTTCTGGATCTCCACGAGTGCTTCTCACCACTGTAACCGAGTCAGCTGTTCTGGAGTGGAAGAAAGAGGAGAGACGTGTGTTTGGGTTGGTGGCATCAATTTATTTACTTTTTATTTATTTTAACTAAAGACCAGAGATGGGCAGTAATGCGTTACTATAATCAGATTACTTTTTTCAAGTGACAAATAACGTAAGGGATTACTATCGCACACTATAATTAGATTACTGTTGCTTTCCCCGTAAGCTGCCTTACTGAGAGTGTCATGAGACACCCTCTTCAATTCTTACCTCTGTACAGACACAGCCTGCTCAGTTTCAGCCATATGGAAGGTTTATTGGACAGGTCTTCACGGTGCAAATGACAATGACGTAAAAAGCAACTGGAAAAACATCCATACACTGCAAAAGATGGACGAATCCCCCATGATGTCACAAAGTTATTGCTCAAGTCTAGTTGTGTAATCTCCAGGTGAGCATTTTAAAGGCTGTGACTCTGGTGGTTTGACAGGAGAGAGGGGTATATTACGGTGGCTGGGAAGTGCAAATCGCAACAAATTAAAAAACTGCAACAAATTAAAAACCCGCAACAAATTACTAAACCCGCAACAAATTACAAAACCCCACAACAAATTACAAAAACCCGTAACAAATTACAAAAACCCGCAACAAATTACAAAAACCCACAACAAATTACAAAAACCCACAACAAATTAAAAAAAACCCACAACAAATTACAAAAACCCACAACAAATTACAAAAACCTGCAACAAATTAAAAATCCTTGACGGAAAGGGATTGTCTGAAATAGCGGAAGTGACACAACGATTAGGCTTACTCCATATTTGTAGCTCAGAAAAGTGATTTGGGATGTAAACAAACGTCGAGAAACGCACTCCTCACAGCGCTTCCTCATTACCCTGACGGTGCTCGCTGCACTACATAGAGAACCGGAAAATGTTTTGCCCGTTTTGTGGCGTTAGCTTCTGCCTCTTCACCCCTTTTTGTGCTTCCTGTGGACGGTCTCTGGAGCTTTTGCGGGACACAGACCAGGCCGAAGGATCAGACAAGCTACAGTACTGCATTAAATATTTCAACGAAGGTCACTCTTATAGTGTTATCATGGACATGATGTTAACTTTGCATGGTGTGAAGACGAGTTTAAGGAGTCTTAAAAGTAAACTCAGTAATGCTGGACTTTACCGAAGAAAACATTTTCACTCCAGAACAACAATCATTAACGCAATCAGAGCGGAGCTTCAAGGACCTGGGCGATTGTTTGGGTATCGAACAATGTGGCAGGTACTTAAACAAAAGCATCATCTTAAAGTGAAGAGGGATGATGTGATGAAAATACTCCGGGAGCTTAATCCTCATGGATGCCAGATGAGAACACGCAGAAGATTCATTAGGAGAACCTATCATTCGCTGGGACCCAACTATTTGTGGCATGCTGATGGTTATGACAAGCTCAAACCATTCGGTTTGGCCATTTCAGGGTGCATTGATGGATTTTCACGCAAGGTTTTGTGGCTAGAATGTGGACCAACCAATAATAATCCAGTGGTCATAGCTTACTATTACTTGTCATGTGTTGGGAGCCTTGGTGTTGTACCGATGAGACTGAGAACTGACTGTGGGACAGAAAACGGCATTATGGCTGCAGTTCAGTGCGCACTACGTCACCATCATGATGACCACTTCAGCGGAGAGTCCAGTCACATGTTTGGTTCATCAACGAATAACCAGCGAATTGAGTCCTGGTGGTCCATATATCGAAAAGGAAGGTAAATATAACATTTAAGTTTCCCTGATATTTAAAGGTATAACAAATTTGAATGTTGTGCAAAAGTTGATTTATAGTCAGTCTGCCCCAGGGCAGCTGTGGCTACAACTGTAGCTGCCTCCACCAGTGTGTGGATGTGAGAGTGAATGAATAGTGGTATTGTAAAGCACTTTGAGGGCCTCGAAAAGTGCTATATAAATGCAATCCATCATTATTATTATTATTATTATTATTTCAGTAATTCAACTTAAAAAGTAAAACCGATATTAAATACTCATTATTTGCCAAACTAGACATTTTTAGCCCATTTAGTAATTATGATGATTATGATTTTGAACTTAAGAAAACCCAACTTCAAAACCAGAATATTGTGAAAAGGTTAATTATTTTAGACTTAAAGTGCCACTCTACTATGAGCTAATTAATTCAAATCATCTGCAAAGGGTTCCTGAGCCTCTAAATGGTCTTTCTAATTTAGGACGACTCACAGGATGGACATGACTGCTGTCCTGACAGCTGCGGGGGAAAAAACACATAATTGACACCCTCCATAAAGAACACCTTAAAAGACGTTGTCTGTTCCCAGAGACTATCAAAGCACATTAATAGAAAGTTTTGTCCAATGTAAGTGTGGATGAAAGGGGTGTCACATAGTGTAGTGGCTAAGACCGCAAGGCTGCTACTGAAGCATCCTGGTCTTCCATAACACCTCAACAGATCCACAGACTGATTGCATCCATACCACGCTGCATGGAGGCAGTAATTTATGCAAAAAGGACCCAAACAAATAGAACAGGTTTTTCACAATTTCTACGTCTTAATTATTAACATTATAACAAATACTTGAAATGCCTCACTTTGTATGTAATGAGTCAATATCGGTAATTTCACATTTAATTTGAATTACTAAAATAAATGAACTTTTGCACATTACTCAAATGTTTTCGATTTTTGCCTGTATGCAATCCCTTTCAATAGAAAACATTTAAACTGACTGGAGTCTATATATGATTCAGTTTAAAATGAACTGTAAAGTGCCATGCGATGACATGTTGTGAAACGATGCCATGTAAACTAACTAAACTATTTCTAAACAATTTTTTTTTAAACAATTTCTGTAGGGCTCAGTTTTGGTTGGAGCTGTTTGCGGATCTTCGAGACGCCGGATACTTCAATGGAAGTCATGAGCATCAGTGCCTTTTGAGATTTTGCTTCACTGACATTGTTCAGAAGGATCTTGATGAATGTGTGAAGTTGTGGAACACTCATCGGATTCGTCCCTCAAGAACAGCTTCATGTCCAGGAGGCGTGCCAAATGAACTGTACTACCTACCCCACAGGTAATGGATAATAATGATCAAATAATTACTTTGTGTAAACATATATTAATGCAATTGTCTTCCATTGACCACAGATACGGCTCCAGGGACTGTGGATTCCTGATTCAACAATCTGAACTGGACACTTTTCCTGAGTCTAGGCTGTCAGTAGTTGTATGTGGGGACTCAAACATACAGGAGTATCTGAATTTTGTAATGGAGCAAAATCATTTTCAGAAGCCAGTCTGCTGGGAGTCTGCCACTGAACTCTACATGAAGTTATTAGAAATTGCAAATTTCTAAAAAAAAACCCCAAAAAACCCCCCAAAAAAAAAAACCCTTTCTTTTTTTTTTCTTTTTCTTTTTTTTTTTTTTTACCAAAACCTATAGCATATGCTGTATTTTTGTACTAGGCTACATGAGTTGGCTGAAGATGCCAAAAGTTTAAGTTAGTGTTTGTAAAAGCACATTCTTACTGCAATGTCTTGCTAATTGTGATCCTTGTTTAGCTGATGGAAGTTGAGATACAGTCCTGAAGATTTCGATAAATAATAAAATCATATCTTGCACTGTGTTGTGGGTTTATTACAACTTTTAAGAGTAGAACACGGTGCACTTTTAAATGCCTTTACTTTTAGCAGCACTGTCAAACCTTTGAACAAATCAAGTCAAGCCATTGTATTTTAAATCTCCTTTGAACATATGTACCAAGATTTTAGAATAAAAAAAAAACATGCTCAAATACACAACTGATTTCTGGATAAGTCCTGTATCAAAAAACCTACAGAACTTACAATGTAATGCCAAGAAGAAGCAGCTGTAAGTGACTGGGTTACCTTATAAAATTACAATAAACCTGGTAAACCAAAATGGATTTGTGCTGTACCACTAGTATGTCCCACCTTCTCCTATTCATAACATATTTTTAAAAAATCTTGACTTAAAAACTTGAGAAACAAATCAACAGCAGGTTTGAAATACAAGGCCAGACATCCTAGAAACATCCAAATCCTGGGGAATTTTGAATTCCAAAATCCATGTTGGATTTAAACACAGAATATGAGGTTGTCATGGGTAGTTTCAATAAGTTTAAGCATGTATTTGCCATTGGGAATAAAGAGTCATCCAGGAACTGTAGGCTTGGTAGTGGATCTAATCCAGAAGGTGGCAGTGACGTTAGCCCAGTTGCAAACATCAGAACATCGCCCACCGACACAGCAGTTTGTGATTCTGCAAAGAATAAAAAATAAATTAAAAAAATTATATATGTATATGTGAATTCAACACATTGTTTTGTAAATAGTACTAAAAGAAATACTGGTACAGTGGGGCAAAAAAGTATTTAGTCAGCCACAGATTGTGCAAGTTCCCCCACCTAAAATGATGACAGAGGTCAGTAATTTGCACCAGAGGTACACTTCAACTGTGAGAGACAGAATGTGGAAAAAAAAAATCCATGAATCCACATGGTAGGATTTGTAAAGAATTTATTCGTAAATTAGGGTGGAAAATAAGTATTTGGTCAATAACAAAAATACAACTCAATACTTTGTAACATAACCTTTGTTGGCAATAACAGAGGTCAAACGTTTACTATAGGTCTTTACCAGGTTTGCACACACAGTAGCTGGTATTTTGGCCCATTCCTCCATGCAGATCTTCTCGAGAGCAGTGATGTTTTGGGGCTGTCGCCGAGCAACACGGACTTTCAACTCCCGCCACAGATTTTCTATGGGGTTGAGGTCTGGAGACTGGCTAGGCCACTCCAGGACTTTCAAATGCTTCTTACGGAGCCACTCCTTTGTTGCCCGGGCGGTGTGTTTTGGATCATTGTCATGTTGGAAGACCCAGCCTCGTTTCATCTTCAAAGTTCTCACTGATGGAAGGAGGTTTTGGCTCAAAATCTCACGATACATGGCCCCATTCATTCTGTCCTTAACACGGATCAGTCGTCCTGTCCCCTGGCAGAAA